>NC_085136.1:329657660-329718123 GCF_035046485.1 Aedes albopictus | reverse complement strand
CTCCAAGGATTCTACTCGGAAACCTCCAAGGATTCTCTTCGGAATCCTCCAAGGATTCTCTTCGGAATCCTCCAAGGATTCTCTTCGGAATCCTCCAAGGATTCTCTTCGAAATCCTCCAAGGATTCTCTTCGGAATCCTCCAAGGATTCTCTTCGGAATCCTCCAAGGATTCTCTGCAGAATCCTCCAAGGATTCTCTGCAGAATCCTCCAAGGATTCTCTGCAGAATCCTCCAAGGATTCTCTGCAGAATCCTCCAAGGATTCTCTGCAGAATCCTCCAAGGATTCTCTGCAGAATCCTCCGAAGATTCTCCGCAGAATCCTCCGAAGATTCTCCACAGAATCCTCCGAAGATTCTCTGCAGAATCCTCCGAAGATTCTCCGCAGAATCCTCCGAAGATTCTCCACAGAATCCTCCGAAGATTCTCTGCAGAATCCTCCGAAGATTCTCTGCAGAATCCTCCGAAGATTCTCCGCAGAATCCTCCGAAGATTCTCTGCAAAATCCTCCGAAGATTCTCTGCAGAATCCTCCGAAGATTCTCTGCAGAATCCTCCGAAGATTCTCCGCAGAATCCTCCGAAGATTCTCTGCAGAATCCTCCGAAGATTCTCTGCAGAATCCTCCGAAGATTCTCTGCAGAATCCTCCGAAGATTCTCTGCAGAATCCTCCGAAGATTCTCCGCAGAATCCTCCGAAGATTCTCTGCAGAATCCTCCGAAGATACTCTGCAGAATCCTCCGAAGATTCTCTGCAGAATCCTCCGAAGATTCTCTGCAGAATCCTCCGAAGATTCTCTGCAGAATCCTCCGAAGATTCTCTGCAGAATCCTCCGAAGATTCTCTGCAGAATCCTCCGAAGATTCTCTGCAGAATCCTCCGAAGATTCTCTGCAGAATCCTCCAAAGATTCTCAGCAGAATCCTCCGAAGATTCTCTGCAGAATCCTCCGAAGATTCTCTGCAGAATCCTCCGAAGATTCTCTGCAGAATCCTCCGAAGATTCTCTGCAGAATCCTCCGAAGATTCTCTGCAGAATCCTCCGAAGATTCTCTGCAGAATCCTCCGAAGATTCTCTGCAGAATCCTCCGAAGATTCTCTGCAGAATCCTCCGAAGATTCTCTGCAGAATCCTCCGAAGATTCTCTGCAGAATCCTCCGAAGATTCTCTGCAGAATCCTCCGAAGATTCTCTGCAGAATCCTCCGAAGATTTTCTGCAGAATCCTCCGAAGATTCTCTGCAGAATCTTCCGAAGATTCTCTGCAGAATCCTCCGAAGATTCTCTGCAGAATCCTCCGAAGATTCTCTGTAGAATCTTCCGAAGATTCTCTGTAGAATCTTCCGAAGATTCTCTGCAGAATCTTCCGAAGATTCTCTGCAGAATCCTCCAAGGATTCTCTGCCCGAATCCTCCAAACATTCTCGGCAGAATCCTCCAAGGATTCTCTGCAGAATCCTCCAGGGATTCTCTGCAGAATCCTCCAGGGATTGTCTGCAGAATCCTCCACGAATTGTCTGCTGAATCCTCCAAAGATTCTCTGCAGAATCCTCAAAGGATTGTCTGCAGAATCTTCCAAGGATTCTCTGCAGAATCCTACAAGGATTCTCTGCAGAATCCTACAAGGATTCTCTTCGGAATCCTACAAGGATTCTCTTCGGAATCCTCCAAGGATTCTCTTCGGAATCCTCCAAGGATTCTCTTCGGAATCCTCCAAGGATTCTCTTCGGAATCCTCCAAGGATTCTCTTCGGAATCCTCCAAGGATTCTCTTCGGAATCCTCCAAGGATTCTCTTCGGAATCCTCCAAGGATTCTCTTCGGAATCCTCCAAGGATTCTCTTCGGAATCCTCCAAGGATTCTCTTCGGAATCCTCCAAGGATTCTCTTCGGAATCCTCCAAGGATTCTCTTCGGAATCCTCCAAGGATTCTCTTCGGAATCCTCCAAGGATTCTCTTCGGAATCCTCCAAGGATTCTCTTCGGAATCCTCCAAGGATTCTCTTCGGAATCCTCCAAGGATTCTCTTCGGAATCCTCCAAGGATTCTCTTCGGAATCCTCCAAGGATTCTCTTCGGAATCCTCCAAGGATTCTCTTCGGAATCCTCCAAGGATTCTCTTCGGAATCCTCCAAGGATTCTCTTCGGAATCCTCCAAGGATTCTCTTCGGAATCCTCCAAGGATTCTCTTCGGAATCCTCCAAGGATTCTCTTCGGAATCCTCCAAGGATTCTCTTCGGAATCCTCCAAGGATTCTCTTCGGAATCCTCCAAGGATTCTCTTCGGAATCCTCCAAGGATTCTCTTCGGAATCCTCCAAGGATTCTCTTCGGAATCCTCCAAGGATTCTCTTCGGAATCCTCCAAGGATTCTCTTCGGAATCCTCCAAGGATTCCCTTCGGAATCCTCCAAGGATTCTCTTCGGAATCCTCCAAGGATTCTCTTCGGAATCCTCCAAGGATTCTCTTCGGAATCCTCCAAGGATTCTCTTCGGAATCCTCCAAGGATTCTCTTCGGAATCCTCCAAGGATTCTCTTCGGAATCCTCCAAGGATTCTCTTCGGAATCCTCCAAGGATTCTCTTCGGAATCCTCCAAGGATTCTCTTCGGAATCCTCCAAGGATTCTCTTCGGAATCCTCCAAGGATTCTCTTCGGAATCCTCCAAGGATTCTCTTCGGAATCCTCCAAGGATTCTCTTCGGAATCCTCCAAGGATTCTCTTCGGAATCCTCCAAGGATTCTCTTCGGAATCCTCCAAGGATTCTCTTCGGAATCCTCCAAGGATTCTCTTCGGAATCCTCCAAGGATTCTCTTCGGAATCCTCCAAGGATTCTCTTCGGAATCCTCCAAGGATTCTCTTCGGAATCCTCCAAGGATTCTCTTCGGAATCCTCCAAGGATTCTCTTCGGAATCCTCCAAGGATTCTCTTCGGAATCCTCCAAGGATTCTCTTCGGAATCCTCCAAGGATTCTCTTCGGAATCCTCCAAGGATTCTCTTCGGAATCCTCCAAGGATTCTCTTCGGAATCCTCCAAGGATTCTCTTCGGAATCCTCCAAGGATTCTCTTCGGAATCCTCCAAGGATTCTCTTCGGAATCCTCCAAGGATTCTCTTCGGAATCCTCCAAGGATTCTCTTCGGAATCCTCCAAGGATTCTCTTCGGAATCCTCCAAGGATTCTCTTCAGAATCCTCTCAGGATTCTCTTCGGAATCCTCCAAGGATTCTCTTCGGAATCCTCCAAGGATTCTCTTCGGAATCCTCCAAGGATTCTCTTCGGAATCCTCCAAGGATTCTCTTCGGAATCCTCCAAGGATTCTCTTCGGAATCCTCCAAGGATTCTCTTCGGAATCCTCCAAGGATTCTCTTCGGAATCCTCCAAGGATTCTCTTCGGAATCCTCCAAGGATTCTCTTCGGAATCCTCCAAGGATTCTCTTCGGAATCCTCCAAGGATTCTCTTCGGAATCCTCCAAGGATTCTCTTCGGAATCCTCCAAGGATTCTCTTCGGAATCCTCCAAGGATTCTCTTCGGAATCCTCCAAGGATTCTCTTCGGAATCCTCCAAGGATTCTCTTCGGAATCCTCCAAGGATTCTCTTCGGAATCCTCCAAGGATTCTCTTCGGAATCCTCCAAGGATTCTCTTCGGAATCCTCCAAGGATTCTCTTCGGAATCCTCCAAGGATTCTCTTCGGAATCCTCCAAGGATTCTCTTCGGAATCCTCCAAGGATTCTCTTCGGAATCCTCCAAGGATTCTCTTCGGAATCCTCCAAGGATTCTCTTCGGAATCCTCCAAGGATTCTCTTCGGAATCCTCCAAGGATTCTCTTCGGAATCCTCCAAGGATTCTCTTCAGAATCCTCTCAGGATTCTCTTCAGAATCCTCCAAGGATTCTCTTCGGAATCCTCCAAGGATTCTCTTCGGAATCCTCCAAGGATTCTCTTCGGAATCCTCCAAGGATTCTCTTCGGAATCCTCCAAGGATTCTCTTCGGAATCCTCCAAGGATTCTCTTCGGAATCCTCCAAGGATTCTCTTCGGAATCCTCCAAGGATTCTCTTCGGAATCCTCCAAGGATTCTCTTCGGAATCCTCCAAGGATTCTCTTCGGAATCCTCCAAGGATTCTCTTCGGAATCCTCCAAGGATTCTCTTCGGAATCCTCCAAGGATTCTCTTCGGAATCCTCCAAGGATTCTCTTCGGAATCCTCCAAGGATTCTCTTCGGAATCCTCCAAGGATTCTCTTCGGAATCCTCCAAGGATTCTCTTCGGAATCCTCCAAGGATTCTCTTCGGAATCCTCCAAGGATTCTCTTCGGAATCCTCCAAGGATTCTCTTCGGAATCCTCCAAGGATTCTCTTCGGAATCCTCCAAGGATTCTCTTCGGAATCCTCCAAGGATTCTCTTCAGAATCCTCTCAGGATTCTCTTCAGAATCCTCTCAGGATTCTCTTCAGAATCCTCTCAGGATTCTCTTCAGAATCCTCTCAGGATTCTCTTCAGAATCCTCTCAGGATTCTCTTCAGAATCCTCTCAGGATTCTCTTCAGAATCCTCTCAGGATTCTCTTCAGAATCCTCTCAGGATTCTCTTCAGAATCCTCTCAGGATTCTCTTCAGAATCCTCTCAGGATTCTCTTCAGAATCCTCTCAGGATTCTCTTCAGAATCCTCTCAGGATTCTCTTCAGAATCCTCTCAGGATTCTCTTCAGAATCCTCTCAGGATTCTCTTCAGAATCCTCTCAGGATTCTCTTCAGAATCCTCTCAGGATTCTCTTCAGAATCCTCTCAGGATTCTCTTCAGAATCCTCTCAGGATTCTCTTCAGAATCCTCTCAGGATTCTCTTCAGAATCCTCTCAGGATTCTCTCCAGAATCCTCACAGGATTCTCTTCCGAATCCTCACAGGATTCTCTTCAGAATCCTCTCAGGATTCTCTTCAGAATCCTCTCAGGATTCTCTTCAGAATCCTCTCAGGATTCTCTTCAGAATCCTCTCAGGATTCTCTTCAGAATCCTCTCAGGATTCTCTTCAGAATCCTCTCAGGATTCTCTTCAGAATCCTCTCAGGATTCTCTTCAGAATCCTCTCAGGATTCTCTTCAGAATCCTCTCAGGATTCTCTTCAGAATCCTCTCAGGATTCTCTTCAGAATCCTCTCAGGATTCTCTTCAGAATCCTCTCAGGATTCTCTTCAGAATCCTCACAGGATTCTCTTCAGAATCCTCTCAGGATTCTCTTCAGAATCATTTCAGGATTCTCTTCAGAATCCTCTCAGGATTCTCTTCAGAATCCTCTCAGGATTCTCTTCAGAATCCTCTCAGGATTCTCTCCAGAATCCTCTCAGGATTCTCTTCAGAATCCTCTCAGGATTCTCTTCAGAATCCTCTCAGGATTCTCTTCAGAATCCTCTCAGGATTCTCTTCAGAATCCTCTCAGGATTCTCTTCAGAATCCTCTCAGGATTCTCTTCAGAATCCTCTCAGGATTCTCTTCAGAATCCTCTCAGGATTCTCTTCAGAATCCTCTCAGGATTCTCTTCAGAATCCTCTCAGGATTCTCTTCAGAATCCTCTCAGGATTCTCTTCAGAATCCTCTCAGGATTCTCTTCAGAATCCTCTCAGGATTCTCTTCAGAATCCTCTCAGGATTCTCTTCAGAATCCTCTCAGGATTCTCTTCAGAATCCTCTCAGGATTCTCTTCAGAATCCTCTCAGGATTCTCTTCAGAATCCTCTCAGGATTCTCTCCAGAATCCTCTCAGGATTCTCTCCAGAATCCTCTCAGGATTCTCTCCAGAATCCTCTCAGGATTCTCTTCAGAATCCTCTCAGGATTCTCTTCAGAATCCTCTCAGGATTCTCTTCAGAATCCTCTCAGGATTCTCTTCAGAATCCTCTCAGGATTCTCTTCAGAATCCTCTCAGGATTCTCTTCAGAATCCTCTCAGGATTCTCTTCAGAATCCTCTCAGGATTCTCTTCAGAATCCTCTCAGGATTCTCTTCAGAATCCTCTCAGGATTCTCTTCAGAATCCTCTCAGGATTCTATTCAGAATTCTCTCAGGATTCTCTTCAGAATCCTCTCAGGATTCTCTTCAGAATCCTCTCAGGATTCTCTTCAGAATCCTCTCTGGATTCTCTTCAGAATCCTCTCAGGATTCTCTTCAGAATCCTCTCAGGATTCTCTTCAGAATCCTCTCAGGATTCTCACCAGAATCCTCTCAGGATTCTCACCTGAATCCTCTCAGGATTCTCACCAGAATCCTCTCAGGTTTCTCACCAGAATCCTCTCAGGATTCTCACCAGAATCCTCTCAGGATTCTCACCAGAATTCTCTCATGATTCTCACCAGAATCCTCTCAGGATTCTCACCAGAATCCTCCCAGGATTCTCACCAGAATCCTCTCGGGATTCACGCCAGAATTCTCTCAGGATTCTCACCAGAATCCTCTCAGGATTCTCTCCAGAATCCTCTCAGGATTCTCTTCAGAATCCTCTCAGGATTCTCTTCAGAATCCTCTCAGGATTCTCTTCAAAATCCTCTCAGGATTCTCTTCAGAATCCTCTCAGGATTCTCTTCAGAATCCTCTCAGGATTCTCTTCAGAATCCTCTCAGGATTCACGCCAGAATCCTCTCAGGATTCTCTTCAGAATCCTCTCAGGATTCTCTTCAGAATCCTCTCAGGATTCTCTTCAGAATCCTCTCAGGATTCTCTTCAGAATCCTCTCAGGATTCTCTTCAGAATCCTCTCAGGATTCTCACCAGAATCCTCTCAGGATTCTCACCAGAATCCTCTCAGGATTCTCACCAGAATCCTCTCAGGATTCTCTCCAGATTTCTCTCAGGATTCTCACCAGAATCCTCTCAGGATTCTCTTCAGAATCCTCTCAGGATTCTCTTCAGAATCCTCTCAGGATTCTCTTCAGAATCCTCTCAGGATTCTCACCAGAATCCTCTCAGGATTCTCACCTGAATCCTCTCAGGATTCTCACCAGAATCCTCTCAGGTTTCTCACCAGAATCCTCTCAGGATTCTCACCAGAATCCTTTCAGGAGTCTCACCAGAATCCTCTCAGGATTCTCACCAGAATCCTCTCAGGATTCTCTTCAGAATCCTCTCAGGATTCTCTTCAGAATCCTCTCAGGATTCTCACCAGAATCCTCTCAGGATTCTCTTCAGAATCCTCTCAGGATTCTCTTCAGAATCCTCTCAGGATTCTCTTCAGAATCCTCTCAGGATTCTCTTCAGAATCCTCTCAGGATTCTCTTCAGAATCCTCTCAGGATTCTCTTCAGAATCCTCTCAGGATTCTCTTCAGAATCCTCTCAGGATTCTCTTCAGAATCCTCTCAGGATTCTCTTCAGAATCCTCTCAGGATTCTCTTCAGAATCCTCTCAGGATTCTCTTCAGAATCCTCTCAGGATTCTCTTCAGAATCCTCTCAGGATTCTCTTCAGAATCCTCTCAGGATTCTCTTCAGAATCCTCTCAGGATTCTCTTCAGAATCCTCTCTGGATTCTCTTCAGAATCCTCTCAGGATTCTCTTCAGAATCCTCTCAGGATTCTCTTCAGAATCCTCTCAGGATTCTCACCAGAATCCTCTCAGGATTCTCACCTGAATCCTCTCAGGATTCTCACCAGAATCCTCTCAGGTTTCTCACCAGAATCCTCTCAGGATTCTCACCAGAATCCTCTCAGGATTCTCACCAGAATCCTCTCAGGATTCTCACCAGAATCCTTTCAGGAGTCTCACCAGAATCCTCTCAGGATTCTCACCAGAATCCTCTCAGGATTCTCTTCAGAATCCTCTCAGGATTCTCTTCAGAATCCTCTCAGGATTCTCACCAGAATCCTCTCAGGATTCTCTTCAGAATCCTCTCAGGATTCTCTTCAGAATCCTCTCAGGATTCTCTTCAGAATCCTCTCAGGATTCTCTTCAGAATCCTCTCAGGATTCTCTTCAGAATCCTCTCAGGATTCTCTTCAGAATCCTCTCAGGATTCTCTTCAGAATCCTCTCAGGATTCTCTTCAGAATCCTCTCAGGATTCTCTTCAGAATCCTCTCAGGATTCTCTTCAGAATCCTCTCAGGATTCTCTTCAGAATCCTCTCAGGATTCTCTTCAGAATCCTCTCAGGATTCTCTTCAGAATCCTCTCAGGATTCTCTTCAGAATCCTCTCTGGATTCTCTTCAGAATCCTCTCAGGATTCTCTTCAGAATCCTCTCAGGATTCCCCAAGTAACAGAACTAGCTGAATAGTAGTTTCTTAAGCTAAAGTTTGCTTAAGAGTGGTTTATTCAACTCTTATACAGCAAAAATGTTTGTTGGGTTCTCTTCAGAATCCTCTCAGGATTCTCTTCAGAATCCTCTCAGGATTCTCTTTAGAATCCTCTCAGGATTCTCTTCAGAATCCTCTCAGGATTCTCTTCAGAATCCTCTCAGGATTCTCTTCAGAATCCTCTCAGGATTCTCTTCAGAATCCTCTCAGGATTCTCTTCAGAATCCTCTCAGGATTCTCTTCAGAATCCTCTCAGGATTCTCTTCAGAATCCTCTCAGGATTCTCTTCAGAATCCTCTCAGGATTCTCTTCAGAATCCTCTCAGGATTCTCTTCAGAATCCTCTCAGGATTCTTTTCAGAATCCTCTCAGGATTCTTTTCAGAATCCTCTCAGGATTCTCTTCAGAATCCTCTCAGGATTATCTCCAGAATCCTCTCAGGATTCTCTTCAGAATCATCTCAGGATTCTCTTCAGAATCCTCTCAGGATTCTCTTCAGAATCCTCTCAGGATTCTCTTCAGAATCCTCTCAGGATTCTCTTCAGAATCCTCTCAGGATTCTCTTCAGAATCCTCTCAGGATTCTCTTCAGAATCCTCTCAGGATTCTCTTCAGAATCCTCTCAGGATTCTCTTCAGAATCCTCTCAGGATTCTCTTCAGAATCCTCCCAGGATTCTTTTCAGAATCCTCCCAGGATTCTTTTCAGAATCCTCTCAGGATTCTCACCAGAATGCTCTCAGGATTCTCTTCAGAATCCTCTCAGGATTCTCTTCAAAATCCTCTCAGGATTCTCTTCAGAATCCTCTCAGGATTCTCTTTAGAATCCTCTCAGGAGTCTCACCAGAATCCTATCAGGTTTCTCACCAGAATCCTATCAGGATTTTCACCAGAATTCTCTCAGGATTCTCACCAGAATCCTCTCAGGGTTTTCACCAGAATCCTCTCAGGGTTTTCACCAGAATCCTCTCAGGATTCTCACCAGAATCCTCGCAGGATTCTCACCAGAATCCTCTCAGGATTCTCACCAGAATCCTCTCAGGATTCTCACCAGAATCCTCTCAGGATTCTCACCAGAATCCTCTCAGGATTCTCACCAGAATCCTCTCAGGATTCTCACCAGAATTCTCTCATGATTCTCACCAGAATCCTCTCAGGATTCTCTTCAGAATCCTCTCAGGATTCTCACCAGAATCCTCTCAGGATTCTCACCGGAATCCTCTCAGGATTCTCACCAGAATCCTCTCAGGATTCTCACCAGAATCCTCTCAGGATTCTCACCAGAATCCTCTCAGGATTCTCACCAGAATCCTCTCAGGATTCTCACCAGAATCCTCTTAGGATTCTCACCAGAATCCTCTCAGGATTCTCACCAGAATTCTCTCAGGATTCTCACCAGAATCCTCTCAGGATTCTCACCAGAATCCTCTCAGGATTCTCACCAGAATCCTCTCAGGATTCTCACCAGAATCCTCTCAGGATTCTCACCAGAATCCTCTCAGGATTCTCACCAGAATCCTCTCAGGATTCTCACCAGAATCCTCTCAGGATTCTCACCAGAATCCTCTCAGGATTCTCACCAGAATCCTCTCAGGATTCTCACCAGAATCCTCTCAGGATTCTCATCAGAATCCTCCCAGGATTCTCACCAGAATCCTCTCAGGATTCTCTCCAGATTCCTCTCAGGATTCTCACCAGAATCCTCTCAGGATTCTCAAAGGGATTCTCTCAGGATTCTCACCAGAATCCTCTAAGTGTTTTCACCAGAATCCTCTCAGGATTCTCACCAGAATCCTCTCAGGATTCTCACCAGAATCCTCTCAGGATTCTCTTCAGAATCCTTTCAGGATTCTCTTAAAAATCCTCTCAGGATTCTCACCAGAATCCTCTCAGGATTCTCACCACCCAAGCAACACACATGTTATAATAGAGTTACGACAGCGCAAGTTTTGGTTGTATAGAAGTTTATTTTACGTATTCCTAACATTGTGTTGAAATAACGTAAAATAAACTTCTATACAACCAAAACTTGCGATGTCGTAACTTTTATATAACATGTGTGTTGCTTGGGCAGAATCCTCTCAGGATTCTCACCAGATTCCTCTCAGGATTCTCACCAGAATCCTCTCAGGATTCTCACCAGAATCCTCCCAGGATTCTCACCAGAATCCTCTCAGGATTCTCACCAGAATCCTCTCAGGATTCTCACCAGATTCCTCTCAGGATTCTCACCAGAATCCTCTCAGGATTCTCACCAGAATCCTCTCAGGATTCTCACCAGAATCCTCTCAGGATTCTCACCAGAATCCTCTCAGGATTCTCACCAGAATCCTCTCAGGATTCTCACCAGAATCCTCTCAGGATTCTCACCAGAATCCTCTCAGGATTCTCACCAGAATCCTCTCAGGATTCTCATCAGAATCCTCTCAGGTTTTTCTTTCCAGAATCCTCTCAGGATTCTCACCAGAATCCTCTCAGGATTCTCACCAGAATCCTCTCAGGATTCTCACCAGAATC
Source organism: Aedes albopictus (assembly GCF_035046485.1). Taxonomy (NCBI): domain Eukaryota; kingdom Metazoa; phylum Arthropoda; class Insecta; order Diptera; family Culicidae; genus Aedes; species Aedes albopictus. The sequence continues at coordinate 329,707,364 of NC_085136.1, read as the reverse complement.
CTCTCAGGATTCTCACCAGAATCTTCTCAGGATTCTCACCAGAATCCTCTCAGGATTCTCACCAGAATCCTCTCAGGATTCTCACCAGAATCCTCTCAGGATTCTCAAAGGGATTCTCTCAGGATTCTCACCAGAATCCTCTCAGGGTTTTCACCAGAATCCTCTCAAGATTCTCACCAGAATCCTCTCAGGATTCTCACCAGAATCCTCTCAGAATTCTCACCAGAATCCTCTCAGGATTCTCACCAGAATCCTCTCAGGATTCTCACCAGAATCCTCTCAGGATTCTCACCAGAATCCTCTCAGGATTCTCACCAGAATCCTCTCAGGATTCTCACCAGAATCCTCTCAGGATTCTCACCAGAATCCTCTCAGCATTCTCACCAGAATCCTCTCAGGATTCTCTCCAGATTCCTCTCAGGGTTCTCACCAGAATCCTCTCAGGATTCTCAAAGAAATTCTCTCAGGATTCTCACCAGAATCCTCTCAGGGTTTTCACCAGAATCCTCTCAAGATTCTCACCAGAATCCTCTCAGGATTCTCACCAGAATCCTCTCAGAATTCTCACCAGAATCCTCTCAGGATTCTCACCAGAATCCTCTCAGGATTCTCACCAGAATCCTCTCAGGATTCTCACCAGAATCCTCTCAAGATTCTCACCAGAATCCTCTCAGGATTCTCACCAGAATCCTCTCAGGATTCTCAAAGGGATTCTCTCAGGATTCTCACCAGAATCCTCTAAGGGTTTTCACCAGAATCCTCTTAGGGTTCTCACCAGAATCCTCTCAGGATTCTCACCAGAATCCTCTCAGGATTCTCACCAGAATCCTCTCAGGATTCTCACCAGAATCCTCTCAGGATTCTCACCAGAATCCTCTCAGGATTCTCACCAGAATCCTCTCAGGATTCTCACCAGAATCCTCTCAGGATTCTCACCAGAATCCTCTCAGGATTCTCACCAGAATCCTCTCAGGATTCTCACCAGAATCCTCTCAGGATTCTCACCAGAATCCTCTCAGGATTCTCACCAGAATCCTCTCAGGATTCTCACCAGAATCCTCTCAGGATTCTCACCAGAATCCTCTCAGGATTCTCACCAGAATCCTCTCAGGATTCTCACCAGAATCCTCTCAGGATTCTCACCAGAATCCTCTCAGGATTCTCACCAGAATCCTCTCAGGATTCTCACCAGAATCCTCTCAGGATTCCCACCAGAATCCTCTCAGGATTCTCACCAGAATCCTCTCAGGATTCTCACCAGAATCCTCTCAGGATTCTCACCAGAATCCTCTCAGGATTCTCACCAGAATCCTCTCAGGATTCTCACCAGAATCCTCTCAGGATTCTCACCAGAATCCTCTCAGGATTCTCACCAGAATCCTCTCAGGATTCTCACCAGAATCCTCTCAGGATTCTCACCAGAATCCTCTCAGGATTCTCACCAGAATCCTCTCAGGATTCTCACCAGAATCCTCTCAGGATTCTCACCAGAATCCTCTCAGGATTCTCACCAGAATCCTCTCAGGATTCTCACCAGAATCCTCTCAGGATTCTCACCTGAATCCTCTCAGGATTCTCACCAGAATCCTCTCAGGTTTCTCACCAGAATCCTCTCAGGATTCTCACCAGAATCCTCTCAGGATTCTCACCAGAATCCTCTCAGGATTCTCACCAGAATCCTTTCAGGAGTCTCACCAGAATCCTCTCAGGGTTCTCACCAGAATCCTCTCAGGATTCACGCCAGAATCCTCTCAGGATTCACGCCAGAATCCTCTCAGGATTCTCTCCAGATTCCTCTCAGGGTTCTCACCAGAATCCTCTCAGGATTCTCAAAGAAATTCTCTCAGGATTCTCACCAGAATCCTCTCAGGGTTTTCACCAGAATCCTCTCAAGATTCTCACCAGAATCCTCTCAGGATTCTCACCAGAATCCTCTCAGAATTCTCACCAGAATCCTCTCAGGATTCTCACCAGAATGCTCTCAGGATTCTCACCAGAATCCTCTCAGGATTCTCACCAGAATCCTCTCAGGATTCTCGCCAGAATCCTCTCAGGATTCTCGCCAGAATCCTCTCAGGATTCACACCAGAATCCTCTCAGGATTCTCACCAGAATCCTCTCAGGGTTCTCTTCAGAATCCTCTCAGGATTCGCAGCAGAATCCTTTCAGGGTTCGCACCAGAAACCTTTCAGGATTCTCACCAGAATCCTCTCAGAATTCTCTTCAGGATCCTCTAAGGATTCTCTTCCGAATCCTCTTAGGATTTTCTTCCAAATCCTCTCAGGATTCTCTTCATAATCTTTTTAGATTTTTCAGATATCTTTCAGTTAAGTTGTAAAGAGTGTAAATACAATCAGATCCGACCCTGGTCTGCATCCACATAGAACGACAGTTTTCACTCCCTTATCCCTTCTTATGCTTCCCCTTCGCCACGCTGTTTTCAACCCGAACAGATCCACCCTCTCGTTTTTAGCCTTTATTGACAAAAGCAGCACCAATTTATAGGCTTTCGGTAGGTTGTATAGGCAGGGTATGTGAGAGAATGCACGAAACCCACAGAGATGGTGGCACGACGGTGTGGTGGTGACGCGACGGAAAAGCACAAAATTGCATTACTCGAGGGGGTTTTCATCAATTAAAATCGCAAACAGCGTTCATCCGGCGGTAGTCTGTTTCTCTCTCTCTCTATCGCTCAATTCGCTTCGCTTCATCATGGATTTGTTGGATGGGTTCTTGTGGGTAACCACCAGCCAGAGTGGGTAGAAGCTTTTGACTTTCCATCAATTCGCTTACTATTTTCGTCGTCACAACAACTTCATTATGAGTCAGAAGTGGCGATTGGAGGAGGAGGCAGCTAGGTGATGTGGCGGATACCACAGGCAGGATGTCGAAAGTCCTTGAAAACAACCACGCCGTTGGCTGTCTGTATGACATGATACCTACACATAGCGGCTATGAAAGCCTAATGCGGTGGAAGTAGGTCCTATAGTCAGTGACATACTTCCCGCCCGAACCCGAAGTAGGTTTGCCGCCTTAATGGCACTTGAAGAGGATTTTTACGGCACACTTGCTGCGGTTTTTATTTCCAAGGGCTGTTTGAAGAAGAGAATCGTCAAATATTCATTTCCGAGAGGCGGAAAGACGTAGAGGTCGAGTCGGGTGTCGCCTTATGGGTAGGTAGGATGCTGAATTATGGGTTCAGGAGATGAATTGGAGAAAAGTGGTAATGAATGTGATTTGGAATTCAGTGAGACCGTACCTTAGAGACGCAATAATCTGGATTTGATTGCGAGCCGAAGATTAATATTACATGAACTTGCGATTTGATTTCCACATGGACACTATGCATACATACTTGGTAAATTGAGAAATTTTCATATCCTGTCTAGACTGAGTTACGCCCCAATTCGTCGAGTATATCTGAGTTGTTTGATACATCCAACAATATTTCTTATGTGATCCAGACTGTGACTGACTTCCCAAGTCAATTATTTAGTCAAATAGACTAGAAGAGGTTTTTAGAACCATCATAGAACCAAAATAAAAGGTATAAGGTTTTATGATGGTTCTTAAAACCTGTACAAGCCTAATAGGTCATTAACTTGTTGCTTGGGTTGGTTCTACTAACTAAACGGAAAATTTCTATAATATGGCGGAGAGGCCGTTCATAAACCACGAAGACTATAATTTGATCAGAAAATCCTAGATGGAAGACCAGTATTTAAATTCACGAAATCCGATGTTTATCTTCATTTCATTATACTTTATGGCGTAACGTTTCTAGTGGAACAAATTCTGCTTCCCAGCAATAGTTGATTTGAAAAACATACAGAACCATGTTTATCAAAGAATTTATTTGAAGGTACTAAATACAGCTTTGCTCTCAATTCTGGATCCTGGATCACTGTGCATTGTGATTTTGCTGAATTGGAGTGAGATAAACTTCATGAAAAATCAAAAAGAATGCCTCAAGGATTTCCAAAAAAGATTCTACAAGGCATACCTCAAGGAATTCCACAAGAACTACTTCAAGGAATTCCACATGTAATTCCTCAGAGAATTTTACAAGGAATACCTCGACGAACTTTTTCAAAGAATTCCTCAAAAAATCCCACAAGGATTTTTTCAAGGAATTCCTCAAGGAATCCCACAAGGAATTCAAAAAAAAAATCCACAAGGAATACCTCAGGGCATTCCAAAAGGATTTCAGCGTGGAATTTCATAAGCAATTCCATAAGGAATTTCACAAGGCATTCCACGGAAATTTCACGAAAGTCCACAAGAAATTCCGCGAGAAATACCACAAGGAATTCCATGAGGAATTTAACAAGGAATTCCATGAGGAATTCTACAAGGAATTCCATGAGGAATTCTACAAGGAATTCCATGAGGAATTCCACAAGGAATTCCATGAGGAATTCCACAAGAAATCCCATGAGGAATTCCACAAGGAATTCCATGATGAATTCCACAAGGAATTCCATGAGGAATTCTACAAGGAATTCCATGAGGAATTCCACAAGGGATTCCATGAGGAATTCCACAAGGAATTCCATGAGGAATTCCACAAGGAATTCCATGAGGAATTCCTCAAGGGATTCCATGAGGAATTCCACAAGGAATTCCACGAAGAATTCCACAAGGAATTCCACGAAGAATTCCACAAGGAATTCCACGAAGAATTCCACAAGGAATTCCACGAAGAATTCCACAAGGAATTCCACGAAGAATTCCACAAGGAATTCCACGAAGAATTCCACAAGGAATTCCACGAAGAATTCCACAAGGAATTCCACGAAGAATTCCACAAGGAATTCCACGAAGAATTCCACAAAGCATTCCACAAGGAATCCCACGAGGAATTCTACAAGAAATTCCACGAGGAATTCCACAAGGAATTCCTTGTGGAATTCCTCAAAGGATTCCACGAGGATTTCCACACGGAATTCCACGAGGAATTTCACGAGGAAATCCTCAAGGAATTCCATGAGGGATTCCACAAGGAATTCCACGAGGGATTCCACAAGAAAATCCACAAGAAATTCCACGTGGAATTCCACAAAGACTTCACAAGGAATTCCACAAGAAAGTCCACAAGGAATTCCTCGAGGAAAATCCACAGGATATTCCTCGGGGAATTCCACAAGGCATTTCTTAGAGAATTCAACAACAAATTTCACAAGGAATTTCACATGGAATTCCACAAGGAATTCGACAAGAATTCCTCAGAGGATTCCACAAGCAATTCCACAGGCAATTCCACAAGGAATTCCTCACGGAATTCCACAAGGAATGCCGCAAGAAAATCCACAAGGAATTCCACAAGGTTTTTAACAATCAATTCCACAAGGAATTCCTCAATGTATTTCACAAGTATTCTCTCAAGGGATTCCACAATGAATTTCTCAGGGAATTCCACAAAGAATTCCTCAGCGAAATCCACAAGGAATGTCTCTGGGAATTCCACAAAGAATTTCTCAGAGAATTCCACAAGGCATTCCTCAGCGAATTCTTCAGACAATGCCGCAAGTAAATTCTCAGAGAATTTTACAATCAATTCCAAAACTAATTCCTCAAGAAACTCAACAAGCAATACCACAAGGAATTCCTCAAGAAATTCCAAAAGGATTCCCACAAGGAATTTTACAAGAAATTCCACGAAAATTTTCCACAAGAAATTCCACTCAGGCTGACCCTCATTCTTTACGCTCCTTGTGCATTAGGGTCATTTTTGACCCAAACTGTATACTACGTCAGCGAGCTGTTCCCAACGTGATGAACTTGAGGTTAACTTGAATTCTACCAGGTATTTCAACAAGATTTTTTTTCTAATTATGAATTCCCACAGAAACTTTTCCTAGAGTTTGTTTCAGTAATTCGACCACAAGCTCTTCCTGGAATTCCCCTTCAAACTTCTGCAGGAATTCACCAAGTAATTTCTGTAAAGATCCCTCTTGAGTTTTTTCTATGAGGGGCAATATTGTTTCTCCGGGAATTAATCCAGATTTTTGGGTTTCAGGAATTTCTCATGTTCTCCTATAGATCCCTCCTGCAGATTCTTCAGAGAAGTTAGAAGTTTTTACAGGTATTTCGCATGCATGTTTCTCATTAGTTTTTTTCCAGGAGTTGTTGTAGGGATTCCTCCTGGAGTTACGCAAAGAATCAAGAACTTTTTGAGAGCTTCATCAGTGTTTTTTTTCCTAGAATTCTTCTCATGAAGAACTGCTAGAGGTCCCTTCAGAGTTCCTTTCAGAGTTAAAGTTCCTCTGGAATATCTCATGTTGTAAGTATCCCTGGGTTTCCTACTGGACTTCCCACAAAGATTCATCTGATATTTCTGGTTAAAATCTCACAGAGATTTCTCCTCAAATTATTTGAAAAATATTACCAGGAACTCCTCTCCACGACTTTTAGTAATTAGTCCTGGTGTTACTGCAATGATTTTGTTCGAGTTCTGTCACAGGAATAACTTTTGGAGCTCCTCCCGACATCTCTCCTAGAGTTACTCCAGAGATTCCTCTTGAAATCTCTGGAATTGGGGATTCCTCTTGGAGTTATTCCCAATATGTATTCATCATATGGAGATATATTTAAGTTACTCTAGGAATTGATCATGAAGCTCCTCCTGTGGTATCTCCTGGAACGTTTCCAAAAAATCGTAACTTTTAAGCAGAGATTCATGTTGAAGTTCCTCGAGGTATTTATCATGGAAGTGCTTCAGGAATTCCTCTTAGAGCTCAGTCTGCGATTTCTCCAAAAGATCCTTTATAAATATCATCGCTTACCAATCAGGGCAATCCTTCAACCCGCCTCGTCTTCGTTTTCACCACGTTTTTCGTATAACAAACAGAGCAAGCCTGTTAGCGGTTGGGGAGTCCCAGAACAAAGTTTTGGAAGATATGTTCTCGACTAGATTTCCTGAAGCCCGTCCCGAAATTTCTCCTGGAGGACCTCCAGAGATTCCATATGTAAAATAACACCAGTGGCCTCCCTTGATTTTTTCAGAGTCGGATCTTGTAGTTTTCGTATGGATTGCTTCTGAAGTTCCCCCGGAGATTCCACGTGGTGTTCCCTGTGGGATTATCCTCGGTACTTTTTGAAAGAGGCTGTTTTTTTCACCTTAATATGACCCCTGGATTTGTAAAAAAAAATTTGCATACCATTCGACAACCTGTCTACGACCAGATCCACGGTTCCAATTCACGTCCGTTGCCCTTTTGTCCTGAAGCTGCCGGTCTACCAGATAGTTTACATTACACGTGATACCCATCCACACAGACTTGTAACGGTACTAGGGCAACATATTGTTGGAATTGTACCGCATCAGTTTTTCTTCCCACTAATCTGAGGTCTGATTAGCCGGCCACATAGATACCACTCCAGCCGATCTTGACACCAGAGTGGTACCCTAGCTAGCTGTGGTAAGAGATCGTTGAATGACCCAGCGTCACACGCCAAGCCGTTGCTCAGCCAAACTTGTCGAGGTCTTATGTCCTGTTATTCGTACACGTGCTACCTACCCGTAACGAATTACCTGGGTGTCCTTTCAGGTATTCCTCATATAGTTCTCCATATATTGATCCAAGGTTTCCTCCTGAAGTTTCTTTAGGTCAAGTTCAGTCAACGTACTGAAGGTACTTCTGGGATATCTTCTTTAGTTCATCCAGGAGCTTCTTCAGATGTACATTATTTGGTTCTCCCAGGGATTCCTCCTGAAATTCCCGGACATTTCTCCTTCAGGGATTACTAATGAGATGCACCGCGTTACAGGACACAACACTTTTTAAGCACCATAATAAGTATTGTGTCCTGTCTCGCGTCGCGTCTTATTAGTCCCGTCAAGGTTCTTCAATTAGCGCACATCCCAAAAATTGACTTCAGGGATCACAAATGTATTAAATTCTCTTAGAAATTTCTCCTACAGTTCCTCTACAAATTCTTGCCTGTTTTTCTCCAGGACCCTACAAATAATCTTTGTGAAGTTCTCCTCCTGGAGATTCCTCCTGGAGTATTTTCATGCATTTATCCTGGAATCACTCTAGGGATCCCTCATGTATAGAATTGCCCTAGAGAATCTTCCTGGAATTTCTCCTGAAACTTCTCTATGGATTCCTCTTAAAGTTCCGCCAGATGAGATATTTTTCCCTGCGATTCACAAGGTATTCCTATTCCTGTTACAGTTTTACCAGGGATTCCTCCTGAAATACGCCTATAGATTCTTCATAGAGTACTTCCAGAGATTCCTCCTGTAATTTCTCCAGAGATCAACCCAGTTCCACTAGGATTTCCTTCTGGAGTTACTACAGAAATTTAACCTGGAGTTTACCATGGGACAGTTCCTTCAGGTGGTTCAAGGATTCCTTCTGGTGTTTCTTCAGAGATTTTTTCTAAAGTTACTACATGAATTTCTACTCAGTTTTCTTTAGGGATTTCTCTGGCACTTTCTCTTGAAATGTAGTTCTCTACTCTCCTTCCATGAATTTCACCAGAGGTTCCTCAATGCAGGATTCCTCCTGGAGATACCTTAGAAATTATTCCTGGAGTTACTCCAGAGATCCGGCATGTAATTCTCTCAGTGATTCTTCTAGAGATTTTTCTGGAAATTTTCTCAAAAAATATTTATGTAGAATCCCAAGAATTCCTTCTAATGATATTCCAGCGATACATCCAAGATTTTCTTCATGGATTGCTTTTGGAATTCCTCCAGGAGCTCCCAAAGAGATCCTTCCTATAAGTCCTCCAGAGATTCTCCCTAAAATTACTCGAAGGACTTCTTCTATATTTTAAGAGGTATGCTGGGATCTCCCAGGATTCCTCATAAAGCATCTCTTGATATTCCTCCTGGAGTTCTTCAAAGAATCCCTCATATCCCTTTCGTAACGAACCAACACAATTGTGCTGTTGAGCGGTAGCAGTTTTGCATATTTTTTTCATCTGTTTAGACTTTGTTTTATGTGATGTAAACTGTTTCAATAATTCAGCCATTACTTATACTCGTTTGTGTGTAAACAAACTTTTGTTTACGTTGCCTGTGAGATTTATCACAGCAAGGTAAACAAAAAGTGGACAAAAACCGTAAAACATGAAAAAGTTTTGTCTGTTGCATAATTTTTATTTCCGGTTTGTCTAGGTAGTCAAAGCAAGAAATCGAAAGATAAAGAGTAGTTCTTTCAAATAAGGTAAAATAGGGTATCGGGATGCTTCGTTGGCATAGTCCCCTCGTTCGGCCTATCTTAACGTTAACTAAAAACTCAAACAAACATGCCGAACTGGATATCGGAAAAGCTTTGCGCCAAACAACTGTAACATTTCGTTTCAATTTTAGCACTTTGAAGTATTGAAATTGTATGAAAATGTCACTTTGTTTAGCTTTTGTAGACGCCATGATTCTTCGGCTTAGTGGGTAGGCTATACACATGATCATAAATGGCATCATTCTGGAATATTTCGAATTGCCTTTTCAATAACTGAACATTTGATGCGACGGTCAAAGATGCTAGTTTGAATTTGTATGTTTGTTTTCAACGAATAATAACTATTTTACAAATTACATGTGGGCCGAATATTGAGGACATTTATTTCACTATGTACCCAAATCTTGGCCCATCAGTAAAGTGACGTCAAAAACACCAATAAAGTCACGCCAACAACATTGCTTGCGTAAGAACCAGAAAGAACGAACAGAAAAATATATTTTGTGTGCGGTGACTGTAAAAATATAACACAATAATCGGGTTGCATTGTTTTCGTTACTAAAAAAGAAAGAACTTTAGTTTAAGTGATTTATTTATAGTTTTTGAAAATTTGGCTCCGAAAATGTAATTTGAAAGTATGATTGGTGAACAAACAGAGATAATACCTCAGCAGAAATATTGAAAAAATGAGATAATAAGTGGTTCTAGTGCATGGAAAGCAATAGGCCAACGTTGTATCCACTAATAGGCCAATTTTTGTACCATAGACCAACGTTGCATACCATCACATCGAATCTTTTCAACTTAGTTAAGTAAATTCTTGAATATTTACGTTAGTTTACTTCCAATTGGTGAAACATGCATTGCCTAGAGGGCGTAATAGGGTCAACATATCATTTCTAGTGCTATTAATTCATGAGTTATGGTCAAAATTGTCAAGGCGGTTTGCAAATTAGGCCAAGGAATGATCCATATACCCTAATTGTTGTTTTGTTGGAAAATCTAAGAGTTTTGGAGAGCCAAAGTTGAGCCATTTGTATGGAGATTTTAATTTTTTGCGCTCCGTCACGAAAGGGATATAGCGCTCCCAGCGAACTATCTTAAAGTTGTTTCAGGGATTCTTATTGAAGTTCCTCCAGTGATTCCTTTTTAAATTATCTCCAGGAACTTTTCGTGCAGATTTTATAGAAATTCATTAGACTTTGCGTAGAGTTATTTGATTAATTTTAGCCGAAGTTCCGAATGCTTCCTAATGCGTTTCTCTTCTTGGAATTGTCTCAGAAATCAAGGATTACTTTCGGAACTCTATCGGGATTTTTTTTCTGGAATTCTTCTGGAGATTTCTGATATTGTATTTCTAGGGACTTCTTCGCTCATATAGCAGATCTTCCCTTGAGTTCCCTTACGATCAGGGAGAAGATCATTCACTTACAAAAAACTAAACTCAGTTGCTACTGTCTCATTTCAAAATAATGTCATCAAAAAACAGTGTATGGAGGAATTATACCATGCAGATAAATATATTTGAAAGTTTTCCAAATAACAAAAGGGTCGCACACGCATAATAAAGCCGTGAGAGAGCAATGAAGGCAACTCTACACACAGTTAATGTGAATTAGATTCACACCGTGAAGAGGTGTTTTTTTTTCTTTCTAACAAATAAATATGAAAAAGTCTTCCATACATTGTATTTTGATAAAATGTTTCTAAAGCGAGTGAACAACAAGTGAATGTAACTTACTGCAAATACAGGGGATAGACAAAATGATCGGGATAGGCAAAATTTTCACTTTTCAAAAAATGGTAAAATAGCTGTAACTTTTTGAAAAATGCATCAAAAAATCTAAAATTTTTACTGGAAGTTTATCAACTAATTGTGTATCAATGGTCAAAATTTGGGAAAGTTCGGGATATTCTACATGAAGTTATAAAGATTCTAGAAAAAGTCATAATTATCCGATAGCCAACTTTGAACTGTTATATCTCCGGATTCAATGAACCAAATGCAATGAAATTTTGAGCGTTTACGACTTATATAATTAGCTTTCAAAAACTATTGACATAACCTTAAATTGTTAACACGGAAGAAAATTATAGAGTTTAAATTATTTTTCTGATATAACACCAAATTATCGAAATTTTCAACGTCGCTTTAAAATTCGAGATTGTAATTGTAGTTTATTTGAATTCCCTCTTCTTGACTTTCATATGAATATGTTTTGACAGGAAGAAACAAAATAATCGGCAATAAATTGAAAAAGTATTGGGAAGCATATTAAAATTAGACCAATTTACTAAAAAATCATAAAATAAATGGAATCGCTGTTACTTTTTTTCTTATTAATAATTTCAAGCTTAGTCAAACCTTTTTCAAAGCTTATTATATGAGTCATTAACGCTCAAAATTTCGTTGCATTCGGATCATTGAATCCGGAGTTATAACAGTTCAAAGTTGACTATCGGATAATTTTGACTTTTTCTAGAGGTTTTCTAACTTCATGCAGAATAGCCCGATCTCTCCCAAATTTTGACCATAGATACACAACTAGCTGATCAACTTCCAGTAAAATTTTTAGATTTTTTGATGCATTTTTCGAAAAGTTACAGCTCTTTTACCATTTTTTGAAAAGTGAAATTTTTGCCTGTCCCGATCATTTTGTCTATCCCCTGTAAGTGATGTCATCCCTACCTCCTGCGTTTTTGACATGCAGTTCTTTTGACAAATGTTTTTGCGAAGCGAAATTTAAAAATTTCTGGTTTTTGCTGCTTTACCGATTAGTTTTTGCAAGTATTTTTCCATACGAACACGCCAGAGCCTTACATGAATGCAAAAGTGAAAGAATTAAGTCGATCTGTTGATCCGTTTCTGAGCCTATTCGTGACTTACAAACACCATTTATTTTTTATTTATATAGATTCACAGAGAGTTTCTCTTAAGATTCTTCTCGAATTTCTGTTTTTTTTTTCATTTAAATCAATTTTATTTTCATTTCTCTTAACAATCACTGTTCTTTTTACATTTTAATTGATTTGCTTACGCTTACAGCTTTAGTCTTCTTCTTTTTCTTGGTTTGTTTTCCCTTAATTTATGGTTTCATTTTACATTTTGAATGCTTTTGCATTACCGTTTCTTGAGTTTTTCTTGTTCGAGTTCCATCAGGAATTGTTCTTGATGCTCCGTTAGAGATCCCAACATGAGATTCCTCAAAGGTTCCACTTTGAACTTTGAACTTTGAAGAATTTTTCATGTAGGTTCCCAAAGAAATTCTTCAAAAATTTTTCCCAAAGATTCATCATGTAGTTTTTCTGGTATTTCTCCAGAAGAGCTCAACGGATGTTCCTTCAATTAATTGTTCCTGAACTTCCTCCTGGTATTTCTCGTTAAACCTCTCTAGGAAACCTTACCGTAGTTTTTGCAGAGAATCATGCTAAAACTCTTCCAGGAATTCATCATAGAATTGCTTTTTTGTATTTTTTTCAAGGAATCCTTTTGGAGCTCAACCCGGAGTGTTTTCTGGAGTTCCTCTGAGTGTTCCTCCCGGAGTATTGGGATACCTTGTACCAAAAAGTAAAATGGAACCCTTCACAAGCTCTATTTTATATTTGTAACGCCCTACGTTGGGTGATTAGATACGAAAAATAAAATAGAACATTACAAAAGCAGCTAGAAAACAGCAAAACTAACAACATGCAACACGGTACACAAATTGTACTCAGTTATCCAAAAGGGTGACAAATTTTTTCCTAGAATTAATCTAGGGATTCACTTTGATGCTTCTCCAGAAATTCCTCCTGGAATTCCTTATCTAGTTCTCCCAGTGCTTCATCCTGAAGCAATTTCTCCCGCAGTATTTCCAGGGATTTTTCCTGGAGTTTCTTTGGAGAACTATCATGAAGCCTGAAGTATTCGTCATGTAGATTACTTTCAGGAAAATCTCCTGATAATACTCCAGAAATTCCTTCTACATTTTCTTCAGGGTTTTTTTTCTGAAGCTACGCCTGAAATAAATCCTGAAAATACTGCAGAGCCGTGTCCTTTAGTTGATACAGAGATTCATTATGGAGTTTCTCCAAATAATTCTCCAATACTTACTCTAGAAATTCATACTAGCTTTTCTCTGCGGAATTCCTCCTACACTTGAGGTATTCTTTATGGAGATCTCCCCATCCCTTCTGAATTTCGTCAGTGGCTTGTCCTAGAACTTCTGCAGATATTCCTTATGAAGGTGTTCTAGAAATTCTCCCTGGAGAGATTACTCCAGGAATTCCTCCAGAGATATTTCCTGAAATTATATCAGAAATTCCTCCTAGGGTTATTCCACAAATTTCACCAAGAATTCCTCCAGGACCTCCTGCAGGAATTCCTTTTGGAGCTCCTACAGCGATTACTATTGGCAGTCCTACAGAGGTCCCTCCTGAAATTTCTTCAAGGACTCGTCGTTCTTTTAAAAATTGCTCATGTGGTTTTCCCTGAGATTTCTACTAGAGTTTATTTAGAGATTCATCATGAAGTTGTACCAGGTATTCCTCATGTAGTTCTTCCTGGCTTACTTCAGTGATTACCCTGAAATTTCTCCTGATAGCCCTCCTGGATGTCTATAAGGAATTTCTAGTATGTTCTCCTGAACTCTTTTTGAGAGAATCATCCTAAAGTTCTTTCAGGTATTAATTATGTAGTTCTACTTAAACTACTTCAGGGATTCCTATTGCAGTTTTTCCATGGATTTATCGTAAAAGTATTCCATTAAGTAGTTCTCCCATGGTTTACCTCTGGATATTCTCCTGAAGTTCCTGAAGGGTTTTTCCTGTAGTTTTTTTTTTCAAGCATTCATCTTTGAACTTCTTCAGGTATTGCTCAAGTAGATCTCTCCACTGACTCCTTCTGAAGTCCCAGAGTTTCCTCCTAGTTTTCCTTCACGAATTCATTTTGAAGTTCTTCATGTATGTTCTTCTCGTAGCGATTCATCCTATAGGTCCTCTAGAGATTCTTTCTGGAATTTCTCCTGCAACTCATCTATGGATTCGACCTAGAGCTCTGCCGAGGATTCTCCCTTGAGAGACACCAGGTATTCCTCGTATAGTTTTGATAGAATTCCTCCTGGTGTTCCCTAAAGATTCCTCACGGAGCAGGCCCGTGCACAGGAAAGGCGACAAGGGAGGGGTTTTTCCTAATTTTGGCGGAGGGGCGCCAGTGTATGGAACATCAGCAATGGGTTTAACCCTTAAAACACCTCCCTTGTGGACGCGCTTGTCACATATATTCATATATTCTGTATTTATTTGAATATACATATGTTCAAATATAAATAAAAATGGAATGGTGTTTGTATGTCACGAATAGGCTCGGAAACGGGGCAACGGGTGTACTTTATTCTTTCACTGTTGCATTCGGACAGGGCGCCGACGTGTTCGTACGAAAAAATAATTGGAAAAAGTATACGGGAAGGCAAGAAATACGGGAAAATCTGAAACTGCGATTTGAGTGGCGCTTTTCTATGGACTTGGATGTCAAAAACACAGTAGGCAGGCAGTACGACGTATGCCGGGACAGCTAGTATAGGGCACTGCACTGTTTTGATTTTGTATGGGATTTTGACGTTTCGTGGCCTTGTTGTTTACAAAATGTCTGTAAGAGTGAAAGAGAAGGAGATAATTTCATGCACTGCCCTATTCAAATAAATACAGAAGTTATTACAGGATTGCCTCCTGTTATTTCTGGATTTTCATCATTCAGTTCATCCAGGGAATTCTGTCTAAAGTTACTCCTCAAATTTATCCTGGAGTTACTCCAGGGACGCTTTATTTAGTCGATCTAGAGATCCCTTTCTAAAGTTTCTCCAGGACGTTTTCTCATGTAAGCGTTAAGCCAGGTTTAACTGTATGGGTAAGCCTGGCTTACCGGTTAAGCCGAGGTGAAGAAATCGGCCCTAAAGCAAATATGTGAAAAGCACCTAAACCGCTTGAGTTTAACTGCATCCTGCAAATGAACAACAACGGCAAAAACGAACACAAAAAAATCTAGTCTTACATTGTAAGGACCACTTGAGTAAAGGTGCAATGCCCCCAGCGTCAGTCCTAGCTCTTGACATTTTCTCACAGCCCCAGCACCATAACATACGGAAGCAGAGAAATTATTGTGACGACTTAATCATCTCTAATGCGACATGGCAGTCCACTTGCTCCATTACCCCACATATCCACATACATACTGTAGGTTAGGTATGAAAGCAAAGCACTTTGCTCTTCAATTCCAACGTTGTCGTGTCCCGTCCCAGAGGATAGATCATGATACCCTTTTCAACGCTCACACGATGGCACAAACAGACACACGGAGAGCGCGCTGTACATAAATCCGACCTATCCATTTGGCTTTCCCTTTTCTCCATACATATCATCATCCGCCATAATCCAGTAGTGTGCTCCGCGAATTCACGAACGAACGAACGTGTGGGGTAACTTTTTCCGGTTTTCAACGTGCTTCAGTGACTTCTCTCACTTGAAGAAGCTTTTCCGTCCTTCCGCGAGGTCACCCCAACATTTCGCACCCATTGCCGCGCCGCCGTTTCACCGTTTGGCCGAAACGGCTTCACACCATTTGTATTACCCCAAGCACAACCGCTTCGACCTCCGTCGTCCTTCGCTGTTCGTCCTTCGCGTTCGCCTTTGGCGCGATTGCCACCTCCCGAGGCGCGCAGTCTGACTTGCCTAGGTACCTACAATCTACATACACATTTAGGTCTCCCACCGTACCGGCTTCCTTTTCCGAGTTTTCCCGCTATCGTTAACAACTAACAAGCGAGAAAGCTATCGGGTTTCTCCATTTCACTAGGGGGGGGCAGGCTACCAGATTGCGAAAACAATCGGTTCCCAAAATAGACGATTTGGGATGGAAACCCTATACCGCCCGGCCGCCCGACAACAGCGTGGGGTGATTGATATGTGCTGGGGGCACTAGAGGCGTAGTCAGGTCAATTTCGTTCAGGCGGATACCGGTCGGCTAAACAGTTTCGATAGACTTCATATCGAAATGATGAATGGTGTAGTGATCCATTCATGATATTTCTCATGATGTTCAACGTTTAACGTTGCTAAACTCTTAAACCAAGATAGTCAGGTATGTTTTAGAATTAGCGTTTTAGATGAATTAACTCGTCACTTTCAGTTCTTCCTTCCAAGACGTGTTCAGAGCCATGTCATCTTGGCGACCATGGAAACGAGTTCATCTTCTGTTCTGAGTTCTAAGCTTCTCCAGGAATTCATCCAGGGATTCCTCTAGAAATTCCATCCGAAGTCTCTCCAGAAATTCCTATTGCTGTTCCTACAGGAGATTTTTCTGCAATTATGCTATTCCTCAGCTTTTTAAAAGATGCATTGATTTGAGAAGTTTATTCAGGTCTAGTCCAGAATTCCAATCTGTGATTCTTCCAGGAGTTCAAGAAAATTTCATCTGGGATTTCACAAACACTTTTTCCGGGATTTGTTCCACAAACTTCTTTTGACATTTCTCTTAGAGAATCCTTCCGTCTGAGAATCCCTTGGTAATTCTTCTTGGGATTACTCACAGGAACTTCCATTAAGTTTTCTTGATAAAATTATTCAGGGATTACTCCAGGAGTTTTTTACAACTTCTGTTTCTTAGAGTTCCTGCCTAGATTCCACCAGCAGATGCAACGGAGATACCTCCTAATGTTCCTGCAGTGGTTCCTCCAGGATATCCTCCGGGATTTTTTTTCTCAGATTGCATGCTTCTGAGATCCCTCCGGGATTCCCTCATGATTTGTTAAGGTAGTCCTTGTGAGATTTCTTCAGGCGCCCTGGATATTCTTCTACCTAAGACCCATCTGGAGTTCCTTCTAACATCCAGGAACTTTCACGCAGATTTCTTCCGGGTTTCCTCCAGAGTTCTGTGAATCCTCTGAGAGCTCCTTCTAGGATTCCATGAGGAAACCTTTCCGGAACCCCTCCTGCAACAGCTTCTGGGACTCCTGAAATTTCTTCCGGATTTCAGCAAATCTTACTGGAATTCTTTCGGAAGATTGTTCTACAACTCTCTCAGATATTGCTCATGAAAGTTCTTCAGTTGTTGAGTTTTTTTTATAGAACTCCCGATGGAGTTTCAAGGAGTTTCTTATAAAATTGCTCAGGACTTCCTTGAGAAAACTCTTCAAACAGAAGTTTGTGAGATTAAATGGCTACTGGAATTTCTTCTAGAAATCCTAGAAAAAAACCACAAAGAACTCCTGGAGGAATCCCGAAAAAACTCCGGAAGTGATTCTAGATTGAGACAGAGGCTTAGGAATCTAAAAATAAATTGCTGAATGCATCTCAAATATAACTTCTAAGAAGTCCTTAATAAACACATCGAGGAATCTTACAAAAAGCTCCCTGCAATCCCTAACAAAATTCTGGGAGAAATCCTGTAAGACATCCTAGCGAGAGTTCCTATTTAGAGGAATCTCGGAAGATATTCCTGAAGAATTTCCAGAAGGTAGTTCTAAAGGAAATTCAGAAGAAGCTCCTGGAGAAATCCCATCAACAGGTCATAAATTAAACACAGTTCTATGCGCGTGCACCCACGTTTCGAATTGAATTACACTACCCACGGAAACCCGAAAAACAAAAATTCTCCATCGTCTGCATCGTAAACAAAAAGGACACGAAACGTCAAAGTCTGAGAGGAATTTTGAATAACAACCGTAACATGCAGTTTTCTATGGCTTCACTGTGAGCATTTACGAGACGTTTCGAAACAGCTGATCACTCTTTTTATGAATGACCTCCTGCCAGGTCGCGTCTGTTCCCGTGAGTGTTAATATCGATATCAATTCTGTTGTCATTTCGTAAAATAGACTATATTCTTCTCAAGCAACACACATGTCATATAATCCAGCCATTACGAAGTCGTATATGATGTAGAATAGGATGGTAAAGTGGAGACCAAATGCGTACATGCTTCCATTCAACCACGAATAAAATGTACGCACATCGCCTCCGCCTTAGCATTTTGTTCAATAGATGGAGCTCCTTTAGAAATACACCCGATTCTTTTTTTGCACGGGTCTGGTTTTTTGTAAATTTTCAACCGATTCTCATGAATTTTTTTACACGGATAGTACAAATCGTGCCTACATGTGTACAAAATTTCATGAAAATCGGTTGAAAATTGACTGAGTTATAGCAAAAACCAGACCCGTGCAAAAAAATAATCTGGTGTACTTGGGTACAAGAGGAATTTCTATAGGATGTATTTGTTCATGTTGAAATTCCTGTAGCAAATCCTATGATGAATTCCTGAGGGAACTTCAACATAAATCTCTATTAAAGGTGGGATTTTCAAGGGATTTTTTTAAGGAAACTCCAGGAGGAGGTCCAGGAGCAATAATTTGCAGAAACACATCAGGTATCAGAAGGCCGGCTCCAGAGGCACGTTATCCTCCATTTGGGACATTTGTGCCATCGCCAAAATAACAGCCTATTTCATCATCTACCTGAAGGAAAAGGAAGGAAAAAGGATTTGGATGGAGATAGGGACAGGTAGGGAAATAGGAAAAATACCCTGGAAGAGGGTACTAACGCACAAGCGTACCACAATGGGTTCAAACAGCGCCCTGAAAAGGGCACTGTAATAACGCATAAAGCGAAAGAGAGCCTATAGCTCTTTACCACAGCGGGTTAAGAACAACAGAATATCCTGAAGATTCAGGTTTCTGAAGTCAGTTTCACTTAATAAGTGTTTACCGAATACTCGGAAACGCAGTTGCGCGAAAACTGGACAGTTACATATCAAATGATACGAAGTTCCATAATCGGATTCACAGCTATCGCAGGCAAATGAATCAGCTTGCTGAATATTCGCCATGTGATAGCTGAGTCGGCAGTGGCCAGTCAATGCTTTGACCAGCATGCTGCAATTCTGCTTAGACAGATTAGTTAGATACTTCGCCACCCGTAGAGATGGCTCAGCACTATACAATTTGGTTTGACGACATGACTCCAAACTATTCCAATATTGTCTGTGTTGAGTGACAGCCCAGGTGTGAATCTGAAGCTTAATCAAACACTTCGATATCGGAATAGCTGGCTCAGGGCCAATGAAGTCATGTGATGCTCCAGAGCGAGCTAACTCATCAGCCAATTCATTTCCAGCGATGGAAGAATGACCAGGTACCCATAGAAGGTGAACAGCATTTGCTGAACTCAGCTCCTCGATTTGAGTTCGACAAGCGATAACTATCTTCGACCTGGAGTTGGCCGAAGCAAGTGCTTTAATAGCAGCCTGGCTATCTGAACAGAAGTATATTACTACTTTGCCCATTACGTGCTGCTGAAGTGCTGATTGCACTCCGCACATAAGAGCAAAGATTTCGGCCTGAAAACGGTGCAGTGTCTACCAAGTGAGTAAGACTTTTTTTTTTTTTTTTTTTTTTTCTTTATTAAAGTGGCTTTTCGCCCGAGGCGAGTTCGCCACTACGTGAGTAAGACTGATACAGCCTTAGCTCACGAGAATAAACACGAGCACCTGCTCGACCTTCGAGATGGGAGCCATCAGTGTAACATACGATGCTGTCTGAAATGCTTCTCTCCAGATAACCAGATGTCCACTCTTCACGGGAAGGGAATTTTGTGGAAAATGTCCTATATGGAAAATTACAAGCAATTGTAAGATCACTTGGAGCAAGGACAATTTTGTCCCAAATCACTAAAAGTGGAAACAACGAGGTGTGTGTTGGTGTGCGGTTCACAGGAGTTTCCTCTAGTAGACCGAGTACCCGTAACCGGTAAGTGCAAGAAAGTGCTTCTTGTTTGAGATGAATGTGTAGTGGGGCAACGTCAATGAGAACTTCGAGCGCTGCCGTTGGAGTTGAAGAGAACGCCTTTAAGCACATCCTATGGAGATGGCCTAATTTTGATTGGACCGTTCTCACTTCACCCTTTTGCCACCACACAAGACATCCATAAGCCAATATTGGCCGAACCACAGTTGTGTAAATCCATTTGATATACTTGGGTTTTAGACCCCAAGTTGTACCAAAAGTACGCCGACATTGCCCGAAGGCCATACAAGCTTTCTTGATTCTGAACTCAATGTGAGGTGTCCAGGAAAGCTTGAAATCAAGAATAACTCCAACGTACTTTACCTGTTCAGTCACATCGATTTCAGAATCAAAGAGACGCAAAGGTCGAACGCCATTACGGTTTCGCCTTTCCGTGAAAAGAACAATAGATGTTTTACTCGGATTAACCGAAAGGCCATATTGGCGACACCAACCCTCAACTACCTGAAGGGCGCTTTGCATCAGGTCGAAAAGGGTGCAAAACCATAAGTAGGAAAACCGCTATTATTGAGTTGCCTCAATAGCGTATCTGCTACGAGATTCCACAAAAGCGGTGATAAGACTCCCCCTTTGGGGGCATCCACAAACACTCAATTTCCTAATCCCTGCTAGACGCAATGTCGAGAAGAGATATCGGTTTTCGAGCATTTGGTGAATCCAATTGGAAATCATTGGAGATATACCATGACTCTCTATTAAAGGTGGGATTTTCAAGGGATTTTTTAAGGAAACTCCAGAAGGAGCTCCAGGAGAAATAATTTGAAGAAACACATGATGAAGTTCTAGAAAAAAACTACAAGAGAATATCTCATACGGAATTTCAGTGAAACTTCGACAGAAATCTCTGACATTGCTCCAGAAGGGATCATGAGCAGAGCTTCAAGAGTAGTCCCTAGTGAAACTCGAATAAAGCTCTTTGGAGGAATCTCTGAATTAACTATACGTTTAATCTCTAGAGGAAATTCAGGTAAAATCCAACGAGAAATTCCTGAAAGTAATATGAATAGATTGGGTGTGGGGTTGAGTGCAACAATTATGCAGGCGCAACAACTTTAGCAGTTTCAAGGAAATCAAACGAGATTATTTCAGCTTTTCTGACGATTCGTCCACTTTCTTAATCTTCTTCAGGGGAAGACTACTTTATTGTATTACGGTGTATTTCAACTTAGGCTAATTCTACACTAAAGAATACTTAACCGTTTCCGTAGCCTGGAGTAACTTAAGTAGAAATCTCTGGAAGAACTTAATCAGGAATACTTGATACTTGGAAGAACTAAATACATGATCTTTGGGGGAACTCGAGGAAAGATCCATAAGAAATTTCGGAGGAAATATGTGCTAAGCAGTAGATTACCATGCTCAACGTGCACCATCGAGAATTCCATACTTAATTAAGTCAATAACGGCGCCGGCCACGTGTTACGGTCATCGACGAAGCGAAGAAATGTTAGTATGACTTGCATTGGCACTAGAGACCGAGATCACCTCTGCTTCTCCACGATTGTGACGAGAAGGAGTTTTTGCTAGTGAGAGGGAAAAATTACATGGGAAATATAAGGAAAACGTTATTTTATTTTATTGTATAACATTGTTTAGCTTCCACATCATACACTACCCATCATAAGTACGGACTCGCATGGAAATGTAATGAAAAACTCAATTGAATATTGCATCACCGCTCAAAAAGTTTGGCATCACTTGAAAACGACTGAATTCAAGCTACTAGGATATGAGTGCCATCAGTAATTTTACGCTACCATATTCATCCTATTTGAAAACAAACGATTACGGCACCGATTGATTTCGGTCCTTTTGGTTTCATGCTTGCTTATGTACATCTAGCAAAAATACAAAAATAAGAAGCAAAACCAACATCGCTTGTTTTTCGTACGATGAAAATGGAAGCCACATGCTTTATAAGGGAACCATTACCCTATATCTCGAAATTCTGGTAATCTGCAAAAACGACAGTCTTCAGCAAAAAAAAGCAGCAGATAATTCATGAGGGCAACTAGTTTGATGCGATATTTTGCCGCTGAGCATTAGAAATATAGAAATAAGCATTTTTAGCTAGCTCTTCCAGTGATCTCGATTAGACAGAAAGTTCGAGGGTTTGGAAAAGTTTTTCAGAAAGTCATTGTCATTATAAAGGCAAGCATTTTGATGTGCAATTCTGCCACTAGCATGTAGAAATGAGAACTTCCAACTAGTTCTATCTCGCCATCTGAATTAGATAAAAAGTTCGAGTCTTTGACAAAGTTTTTCAGAAGATCATTGGTATCCAAAATGCAAGCAATTTAGTTCACAAGCTAGGTGAGACATTTTGATAAGCTATATCAAACGATTCAGATAACCTACAAAATTTGAGTGTTTAGGGAAGATTTTTCAGAAGGTCATTGACATTATAACGGCAAGCAATTCGACTCAGAATTCTTCCGCTAGGTAACGCTAGTGAACATGCAAAAATGAGCACTTCCGACTAGTTCTATCTCGCGATCTCGATTAGGCGAAAACAACAAGTTTGCTGCCAAAGTTATTCAGAAGGTCCAATTCAAATGGTCGGTGTTTCAAACTGTACAATAAAAAATGGAACTGAAAAGATGGGCTAAATAGTGGTTGCTTGCAACCTATGTTACAAAAATAAAAGAACATTAACTATTACACAGGAACACAGGATTAACATATATCGATGCATAGAACCTTACAAATGGACACAGTACAACATATAACATAAATGTTCCCTGTTATCCAGATGGATGATCACAGGATGACGAGGTTTCATGTATTGGTCTGGGTCCATCAGTCATCCAGGAATTGTATTTTAGTTGGCAGTTTGCCTTTTAGTTCACAGCATTTGTTGCTGTGTTCATAGCTTGGTTTTGCCTAAGAAAAGTAATCCTAATCAGGCACCCCGTGTCGGGTTCTGTTACTAGAGCTCTATAACTTGAAGTCCGTGTCAGGGAAAGGTTTGTATCCCTAATATTTATCCGTTGAACGAAATGGCTTGAAAGTTGGCAATCAAAATAGTATTGCACTTCATGGGCCACTATTCTGCCAGAACCCTATAAATGTGCATTAAAATTAGGCGAATATTTACAAGCCAAATTGAAACATATAACACAAAGAACTCGTGATTGTTACATTTAGAACACATTAAACAATTGTTTTGTCTTATTATTGTAACGAATATTCATACCCGTAACACCTAGTGAGATCTCGTCTGCAGAACCTCGGAAGGTCTTGGGTTTTATAAGTTCCATTGCACCTGACCAGGGATGAAAAATAGTGAGGATTGCGGATAAGTAGACACACACGCAAAGCAAACCTATTCGTAAACAACAGAGGACTGAATATATTCGCACTTCTTCACTCGCGAACTAACGAAGTTAGTAAGGAAATTCGGGACATAATGAACACCCGGAGCGAAATGGACACCCCTGTTTTTGTCGAAGCCGTTGAATTTGACGTTTAAATTTCAATGCAGAAGTGTGAAGGAACATGTCATCGTTTCACTTTTCAATGGTACCATTTGTTTTTCTACAAAATAATTAAAAAATGTATAAAATTAAGTTCATGTTTCATATATATAGTGGATTTCTTAAAATTTTAAAGCACCGTAAAACAAGGTATTATGAGTTTTTGCCCGGTGTCTTTTGTGTAAGCACACTGCCACCTGTTGGTACAACCGCGCGAGATACTGTCGGCCATGATGGATTTCGATTTGTCGTTTGTTTAACACGCACACTACTACACAAATCGCCTGTAATTTTCGATTGCATCATTCAGCAACATGTACACTGGCAAACGTCAAAGCGATCGAACACTAGATGTTACATCTGTTTGTCTGTGGTTTGAATGTCATCACCATTAAAAAATAACCAGGCATTACCTTTATCTACATATATTCTCAGGATTGACAATGTATAAAGAATATTATTTTTGATCAGAATTAACTTAAAATAGCAATTGAGATGTTGTCGTCGATTCGAGGCGAAATGAACACCGGCAATGACAAATGGATGTACGCGCATTGCATACTGTTAGGCATTTTAGTGAGTTAGTGAGTGATACGATTACTTTAGCATAGGGTTTATTCAATCAACTTTTATGATCTGTACGTTATGTCTGAGATGGAGTATTATACTTGTAGTATTGATCTCCGTAGGCAAATTACTTAACTGATCGATGTTATCAAAGATATAGCATAAAATAGGCAGGGGTATTGAGACTGACTAAGGTTTACCGATTGCTCAATAGACTCAGCGGCTGAACCAAGTCTCCCGGATCAACAAGCTCAGTAGCATGAGGGTAATTCGCAGTGGTACGTGGATCAAGGTGTGCGGAAATTATGGAATTTCTTTGATTATTGGTTATCTTTGGTGTCTTTTGAGAAAAAGGGAAATTTATTAAAAATGCTACTGTGTGGTATTTTGTAGGGCTATTGCGGCTTATGGTAACTCAGGATTGATGGGTACATACCGGTGATGTGCTGGTGAGCGCTCGCTGATGGCTGCTGACGGCAATGGCGGCTGACAGTGTCGGTCCTTATTGATCAGTGCCGACTGGAATGGGGTATCTGGCGATCTGGCTTGGCAAGTGTCTCCACTGCTGTAGGGCCACTTTCATGACCTGGGCTTGGCTACAGCGTCTTCCTTCGTTGGTAAGATCGACGGACCACGGACGAGACCATATTAGCCACGCCGAGAGAGGTCCTCCTTGGCGTTTGTGACTTACAGTCCGAGAAACTCTCACAAGCCCATTTGGGGTGACAGAGTATCAGGTCGTTTACGTTTAGGCGTAGACCGGTAAACCGATATAGACCGAATAGTGTGGACAGTGAGGGGACGCTTCAGTGGCGTATCAAAAGGTAGGTTCAAAAAGGTACCGTTAATCAGTCAGGAACTAAGTACTAGTGCCACATAGGCCGGAAATTAGGACATACCTGAGTGAACGCAGGCTGGTTCGTACTCCAAGGTTCAAACACTGCTAAATGTCATCAGCGCGAATCTCAAAATGCCCTCCAGTCCATCCTTTCTACATGTTCATTCGTCCTTACATGTTACTTTTCTTTGGTAGCAATCAATCGCCCATTATGCTACTGGGTTGCCTACATTACCTGCCACAGTTGACTTTCGCCCGCCGCCAAGTTTAACCACAGTTTATTTAAATTACATTAAACATTCAGATTACAACATTCTAACAAGTTAATACAAATCATTATTTTTCCTTTTTAAACCGGGAGCGGGCGCGCCGTGTACTGAGTACACGCACCATGAAAAATTCACGCTTGTGGTACACAGCGTGAGCGCAGCGTCGCTGCAGGTAGTCAAAGATGCGACTGCTCGAGGATTAACTAACAAAGCATTTTTCAGTTCTGCTTTTCAGAAACGATGAAGCACAAAACATTACTTTCTGATGGATTCATAATGAGAGCGTTTCCATCCCTGGTCATGGTATATACTTACTTATTACTTGAAACATGGTAATTAGTAGGCTACATGCCACAAAAATTCAGCTTATTAGACGCAGCGGCTTAATTTTCCCAATAGCGGGGAGGAAAAAAGCAATTTTTTTTTTTCAAAGAGTCCCTAGAAGAGTTCTTAATATTTTCCTAGCTAATATTTGGAAGAACTTCAAACGATGTTTTAAAGGATTTATGCTAAAGAAATCTATGGAGGAATACCAGGATGATTTCTTGAAGGAATTCGCAGAAGATTTTGTACAGTTAAAAGAGAAATTTCTGGAGGAATCGTTAGAGAAATCTTTGATGAAATCTTGAAAGAATTTCTACAATAATTCATCAAAACGTTTCTGTAACAACTCATCGAAAGTTTTGTAAAACAATCCATCGAAAAATAGAACTTCTGGAGAGTTTCTGAAAGAATCCTTGATTTTTTAAAAGAATTTATCATTAATATTTGTTTGGTATTGGACTTTGTCATCAGAAAATTTCAGAAACACGAACACGCGAATTTTGAAATTTAAACTTAGCTTTATTGCGTCCGTTTCCGTTCCCTTCGTGGACTGTATTGAAATTTTATGCTGCACGGCTGTGCGTTATTTCTCTCTTCCGTTAACGTTGCGTTACTTCCGTTACTTCGCTTCCGATTTCAAGGGGTGAAGCGATGCTTTTGACTGATCGTAGTAGGCCACACTGGTTGACCACACAAAAAATATTTCAAATCTGACGTACAAGCCATTCGGACGGAAGAGTATTATTATTATTATCTTTATTATAGAGACTTTCAGCATTTTTTAAAGAATCACTGGAAAGAACCTTGGAAAGAATCCACATCAAAAAATCAGAATGAATCTCTGAAGGAAGTTCTGAAATGAACCCTTTGAGAAATTTTTGAAGAAATATCTAGAGGAATTTCTGAAAGAAATTCTGTGAAAATTACCGAAAATATGTATTATTGTTGTTTTTTTTTTCAATTTTGCTCAAACTTATTTACTTCTAATCTATCAAAAAAAATGAAATCAAGAAACTTCATGTCATCGCACTTTTTTGTACAAATTAGGGCATTAGAAGAAGCTCCACCTCTCAAACTGCATTCACAAACCTCATAACGAGAGACAGTTGACTGTGTATGTTAAATGTATATTTTGAATGTGGCTATGGTCTAATGTTGCATATTGTTTTTAGTTGTCCCTTGAAAAAGGTCCAATACGCGGGACCGAAACGTCGGACAAGCCTTTCCAATTCTGTTAGACTGAGAAAGCTACAACAGTTTAGATTTTATTTTATTGATTGAAGCGTCCAAAAAAATATGCTCTAAAACTAGGAAATGACTTTTGCTTAATGACTTTGGGTAGACGCATCTATTTTAACAAATTTGAAATAGGTTTAAAAATGACCGAGGTATGTCTTTTTAAAGTTGGACTTTTATCGGACCCGTGGTATTTCGCGAGAATTTCCACCCCTCTTCTCTCTCTCTCTCTCTCTCTCTTCTTGGCGTAACGTCCTCACTGGGACAAAGCCTGCTTCTCAGCTTAGTGTTCTATGAGCAATTCCACAGTTATTAACTGAGAGCTTCCTCTGCCAATGACCATTTTGCATGTGTATATCGTGTGGCAGGCACGAAGATACTCTATGCCCAAGGAAGTCAAGGAAATTTCCTTTACGAAAAGATCCTGGACCGACCGGGAATCGAACCCGTCACCCTCAGCATGGTCATGCTGAATACCCGTGCGTTTACCGCCTCGGCTATATGGGCCCTTTCCACCCCGCCCATGGTTTAGGTGCTACTGTTGTGAAACATTTGGGTATCATGTGGAGATCTCCGGCTCGAGCTGGGTGTGGCAGCCGGGCTCGATTTTCAATCGATCCGATCAATTTGCTTGTTTCACTGACAACTTGAAAAGCATCGGAAGAACATTTGGAAATGTAACATATCTGCGCAGTGTCAGCCAACGGCTGACAACAATGTCAGCTGCGAAATACGAAGATGTATCATTAGAGGAAGTCGGAGCTGTGGTCAAAATATATTCAACAAAATAATCAGTAAAAATCAATGTGGCTTTCAACAAAATTCGAATACCACCAGTGCCACTGTCAATCTAATAAATGAAATTCAGGTTAACTTAGACGAACGTAAATTATGTTCTGCAATCTTTATAGATGTATCAAAAGCATTTGATGGTGTCTCCCACACAATACTAGTGAAAAAACTCCATCAGTACGGTATTAGAAACAAAGCTTTCTCACTGATTGAATCATACTTGAATAACAGATGTCAATGTGTAAGCATCAATAATCATACTAGTCGAGAATTGTGTAACCGTTCCCCGAATTAGCTCGAGAAGTTCTTAAACGCGGTGGCTTTTGCGCCACTCTCGCGAACGAGAGACCACCGGTTCATATTTAAGTTTGCCCGACTAAATTGACGACTCTTCACTCAAGGGCTTCTTCGAACGGCCGCTATCTTGAACAAAACCCCAAAACACACTAAACTTTATACACATAAACGGACGAACTGAACCAATAATGGAAATTTACACCAAAAAGAGACTAAAATAAAAATAAACACAAAATCAAACAATTAGGGGTCACTGAAGTGAATTTATTCAAAATAAAAAAAAAACAAACAATGAAACTAAACACGACAAGCAATCAAATTCGTTTTAACATATATTATTTTTCACAATGCTCGTCAAGTGTGTGTGTGTTGTGTGTGTGTATCATGGCCATGATTGACGTACCTGCGCAGGCTTTGTTTCGACGGTGCTTTCTCCTGGCCAATCGTCGACGTCGGTTCGCTCTCCAAACGTTCGCCGAACTAAAGGTGCGGAGGGGGAGTGTCGGCGGTCCGGTACTCTGCCCGATCGTGCTTAAACCGCACGCGGGTAGGCCAGATATCATCCCTACTCTCCGTTTGACTGCCAGTTTTGGCGGGCGAGGAGCAGCGAAAAGGGCTTGAAGCCAAAATAAAAAGCGTCTTTGGACGCTGAGGTCCAAAGAGGGAACACAAATTAAAACAATATACACCATAGGTTCCCAAACTTTATAGTTGCGCGACTCCCTTTTGCCAGTAGACGTGCTTTCGGCGACCCACCATAGAAATTCTCTCATTTGTTCTCTATTACAGTAAATTATTCAACTGTCCCTCCCGACCCCCTGGATGAAGGCCGGCGACCCCCTTGGGGGGTCGCGACCCACAGTTTGGGAAACCATGATATACACTAAACGAATTCACTTTTATAATTACCTTCGAAACAACAAATAAGCGCTCAGGGAACAGAGTGTCTGCCCCTGGCGACAAAATCCACAATTTTAAACTATTAAACGAAAAACAAGGAACATTAGAAACAAATTCACTTCAAAAACACCAATTTACCAAACTACAACTCTAAGAAACACTACACACCTTTAAAAATGACAAACTGGGAGAAGGTCGCCGAAGCTCACTTCTGCTCAACAGCCGACTCAACTATGAAGTGATGGAGTCAGTCGAAATCTCTAGTCAAGTAAATTTCCTGCTATTGAAGCAGTCGTCTATTCAATCTAAAAACTATTATATACAAGTGCGCCAAATTTATATCGCACATGGCCGTAAAAACTATTTAGCGCCATCGAAAAAGTCCTATAAGATGCATAATATGAATCGTCATTAGCTTAGCCTAGACACAAACCTTATATGAAACGGATAATCTATACTAAATGAAACGGTTCAAACTCAAATTCAAATTCAACGAATCTAATTCAAATGAGATTTTACTTAAAAGGATAAAAACGTCAAAAGCTACAAATTAACTAAAATAATCATGAAAACTAATAATTAATTATAAAAAAAAAATCTAAAATCAAAATATTCAGAAAATATATGAATTTAATCTAATTGAATTCAAACTTTATTTTACTTAAAAGAATAAAAACGTCAAAACGTTACAATTGACTGTTGACTTTGGCGTACCACAGGGCTCAATCCTAGGACCATTACTGTTTCACGTTTATGTAAACGACATTTTTTATCTTCCTTTGAAAGGAATTCTTCAACTCTTCGCTAATGATGCCGCTTTATTTTATAATGCAAATAGTTTCGAATCCCTTTACCAAGATATGCAACATGTTTTGAATTTACTACAACAATGGTTTTTCAATAATGGATTAACGGTTAACCCTAAAAGGGATACCTGGGGTCCATTGGACCCCAGTCGCCTTTCAGAGCTCGTCTTTGATGGAACACACTCAGCGAGGTGACAAAACTGAGGCTATGAAGGTATCCCTTTTAGGGTTAATGCATCTAAAACAAAGTATATTATATTCCGTAAGAACGATCAGTTGGATAACATACATTATGACCTGTGGCTTAGAGGAGAAATGCTAGAAAGGGTTGTCTCTTTGGCTTATTTGGGTTTGATAGTTCAACAGAGTCTGCGATGGAATTTACATGTTGAACACAAAAATGTTGCTCAAATTAAGTATTTCGAATCAGCTTTGTTTGTTTATAAAGTAAAAAATAATCTAATTAAACATAACTTAGAACTCCAATCATTGAGTGAGTTACATCGATTCAACACACGAAACATGATAAATATACAAATAAGAATGCCAAGAACTAATTACATTAAGCTTGGTTGCATATATCCTGCCATAATTAACTACAATAACCTACCACTGAATTTGAAAACTATTACTTCAATACACATATTCAAAAATAGTCTGAAAAAATACGTTATTTAAAACATTATATAGGTCTATGATATATATTGATTATTATACTTAAATACTCTCATTTGCACTGAACTACCATCGATTAAAGACCTCCTAATCAGTCTTCGGACTGTCTGAGGTCTATCAAATAATAACTACACAGCAAAAAGATTCTTGTGATATCACGTCATTTTCGCTGCACATCAGTCGCGTCGTAAAAGTGATGTACACATTACATCCTTTCCATGCAGCAAATTAGCTGCCGCAGCTTAAAAGTGGGTCTACTGTACTATTTAAATGAATGACTGAAATTGGAATACGCATGATGATTGCAGAATAATGTATTTTTCAAAATTGCCACTTTAAATTGCATCCCTTCTTCTTTTTCTTCTTCTTTATGGCTCTACGTCCCCGCTGGGACTTGGCCTGCCTCGCTTCAACTTAGTGTTCTTTGAGCACTTCCACAGTTATTAATTGAAGGGCTTTCTTTGCCTACCATTGCATGAATTTGTATATTGTGAGGCAAGTACAATGATACACTATGCCCAGGGAGCCGAGAAAATTTTCCCGACCGGAATCGAACCCGCCGTCTCCGGATTGGCGATCCATAGCCTTAACCACTAGGGTAACTGGAGACCCTGCATCCCTTACAACGCCTATCGTGAAACCGATATCAATGGGGATGAGGCCATTAACCACCCCTTACAGCCACCCATTTCGTATTGGTTCCTTCTTTTAAAGTCACATTCTGCCTACCCATCCAGCATTGCCAGACACTAGGACTGTGTGATTCGGTCGGATCCATCAGGCAGTAGCAGCAGTTCCTTCTGCCGAGAGATCCTTCTCCTGGTCCGTCGTCCTGTGTGTAACAACACACGCTGGACATGCGCACCTTGCAGCTGTCAAAAGTTCTGACACATCTTGGCCATGGCACGGTGCAGTGTGTGTGTGTGCCAGTAAGTGTACCATTGCAAACCCGATTCCTCGTCGCGGACTCGCGAGACCGAGAGTGTGGTTGTATCCCCGAACTTTTCCTTCTCGGGAAATTCCCAATTCCCCTGGCGTAGATCAATCTAGTCGGAACGCTCCGTCCGTCCATAAATCGGAATTCATCGCAGCGGTAGTGCGTGCATCCTTTCGCGTTCATCAATCACCGGAACGAACTGGTAGAGTTGACTGGTGGATTGAGACTTCAAGGAATTGATGGGATTCAGTGAGATTGTCAGGAATCTCGAGTGGTCGAAGAGATGAATCGTGCGGAAGGCACCGTGCAGTCTGCAAACAGTTTCCCCTAATACGTCGTCCAAGTGCATCCAAGGGGAAGTCAGTGACACAGTGCCCTGTGGAAGTCCTGCAAAGTTTCGTTCTGTGATTATCCTTAATTTGGGATTTTTTCGGTGAATTCAACTCACAATGACCGGAAGTGACCATCGTCGGACAGCATCCGGCTTCTGCTAGTGACGAAAATTGAGAAGCGCTTTTCCCAATTCTCCGGAAGAAGATAATTTTCCCGCATGCTTTTATGCAATTAGTGATGCAAGTGTTCGGTTTTCGCGTTACTTTTGTCCTGTAAAATCGCATAGGATGTGATTCGCGAAGAGTCGTCCAAAGTATTTCCATGGAACGAACGCACCACAAAACATCAAAGGTGGCAAAGTTGGCGGATCATAAAAAATCATAAATTAATAAGAGAATCTAAAATGGACGTTCATCAACAACACACGCAGCGAAGAAGAAACGGGGCTCGGGAAAACATCCTAGCAGTCGTCGACGCCGTCGGGAGGAAAAACGCAACGCAGTAGGCAATGCGGGTATAAGAGAAGGGCAGAGGAAAAACGGCAGCATACAGCGACTGAGAAGGGAACAGGCTCCTGCGATTGGTGTGATAGTGTGCGTGCCGAACGCACACGAGCACGTGTGTCGTCCTTTTAGTAGGCCGTGCGTCGTGTTTATCAACATTTCATGAAGTGCGAGACACAGATTTGGATACCTTTTTCACGGCACCTTTCTTCCCCGGAGGTGATTTAGTTATACGAAGAAGGTGCCAACAAAACGAGCAACAGAGGAAGACGACGACGACGACGACGACGTGTGCGTGCTTAATGCGACCGAAGAATTGATTGGGTCCTCGTGTGAGGCAGTGATTTTGATTTTTATTCCCCCGTAAAATTTGTTGCTGCTTACACTACCAATTCCAGCAGAAAGGCAGTTGATCCTGACCGACCCGCCGCCTACTATTGCCATACATACCGAATTTGGCAATCACGCGTTCTATCGGTTTCGAATTTCCTTTCCCACCCTATCCTGTGTGTCCCTATCTCCCCCCCTCCCTTTGCGGAAAATTAACGGAAATTCGTCAGATTGGCTGGAAATAACCATCGGCAGCAGGGGGCCCCCGTCAAAGTGTCAGTAGTTGGAAGCGGTGGCCCTGGCAATAAGATCTGGCGACGCGAGCGGATAGTGATGACGGAACCCGACTCGGACGATGTGGCGTTTCTCACAGGTGAATGCATGGTTGGGAAATCGGAATGGGATGAAATAACCGTCCAGAGGGCAATCAGTGGAAACGGTGGATGATTTTATTGCCGGCTAATGGTCATGAAATGAGTCGTCGAAATGGAATAGGTCACTATGGGGAAAGGTCATGCACGTTATTCTTCTTGAGATTGTTAGCAGGATTCTTATGTATACATCGAAGAAAAGTAGAATCATTCTTGAGCATGTTAATTGTATAGTGGGAAATTAAGCAGACCTACATGTGCGACATAGCTATGCTACGGCAACAAACCCAGAAGTATTGATTTGCTTAAGGGTGCATATTGCATATTATTAATCATCTTGGATTTTAAGCTACCGTCGTTGGGGGTGAGAATGGGTCAAAAAAGGATACTCAAAGATTGTTTGTTAAATAACAAATGCAGTTGAAGTCGGAATAACTTTTCATTTGGTATGTATACTTTTCCATATGGTAATGATAGTTTAGCAAGAAAGTATCACATTATATGAATTGTCTACTAAACTACAAATGATTGAAAATTTATCCAATCTCAAAACTTAGAGGGGGTGAGAAAGGGTCAAAGTATTCGAAGTCGCCTATCTAAGAATACAAGTTAATTTTATTGATCATATCTAGTAAACCTACTTAAAATACAATGTAACCATGACGAATAAAAACTTAGGTAATTTTAAAAGATGATTAATCCACCTAAAAAGGCTAATACAATCTAAAAAATGGTTGAAATTTGATAAAATAAAGTTTGTATGATGTATCGCCATTTTTAGCCACCATAATCATCCTGATTTAAAGTTTCAACCCCCATGAGAGGAGAAGGGATTACAATGAGGAAGAGGCGCATTGAAAGATTTATTAAAAAAAAAAAACATGATATTTTTTGTCGTTCGTTCGTCTTCCGATATTTTGTCATGTTACCGGTTTTATGGCCCCAGTATTTCCTGAAGGCCACTACCGTGTGGTAGTTTCACGATATTTCCTTAAAATTAAAAAAAAATGAGTGGAGAAGAAAAACGCTATCAAGTCTATTTTGTGAGCTTGCGATATTGCAGTACACTAAAGATTAGCTGGTGATCAGAGGAGCTGTCCAAACGCATGGGTTTATTGTTATAAATGATTTTAGGCACTAAACGTATGAACACACTCGCTTGACACTTCCTCGACATATTTTCGAAAAAATCGTGCTTTTATGGAGATACGGTAAACATGGCACCACTCTAACGTCCAATGAGGACTGGATAACAAGTTGAATTTTTAGTTAAGGTTATGTGCACTCGATAACTTGCTTGACCCAATCTCACCCCCATTCTTAATATTTAGACATAGTGTCGAAAATATTGAATTTTTGAATAAAAAGTGCATTGCATCAACCAGGTAATACCTACAGCTAACCACTTTTAAGATAATTTATGGTTGGGTACTTGTGTAAAACATTACGGTGGAGAATTTTTATTTCAGAGTGATTTACTAGTAGTTTTATCATATAAGTTTAGCCACAAATTTAACAAAAAAACGATTATTGCTAAACATCTTATTCTTCATCATGACGTGTAAAAACATCTTCTCTTTGAAATAATATAAAGTTATCAATATAAGTTAGCGTTAGTTGATGAGCTATTTCCAATTTTATGTATCTCCGTTTTGACCCAATCTCACCCCCCAGACCCATTGTCACCCCCATCGACGATATCAATAATATGAAAGAATAAGTTGGATTTGGAGCGGACCTGGTGTGATGGTTAGAACACTTGACTATTACGCCGAGGACCTGGGATCGAATCCCACTCCCGCCAAACTCGCAAAAATCTGAGTTCTTCCTTCGAAAGGGAAGTAAAGCGTGGGTCCCGAGATGAACTGGTCGGCGTTAAGTCAGACCGGACTATCTGTTTTTCAATGATTTCGAGAAAATGTCCTGCAAGCACTTTAAATTTCTAATCTCTGGCATTATTTTCAGAAATACTATTAAAGCTATGTTCATTTAGAATCCGGAATGACAAAATCACGTATATCTTAGGGATGGAATAACAAACATAAAAGGTGAAGCCCTCAAAACAAAGGTTATTTATTGTACTTTCATGGAAAAATATGATTGAAATTATTTATTTTTATTTTTCACACATTTTCTCAATTTTTCAGTGTTGACCTCTCTAAAAATCTGCACAGCGGTGGTAAATTCTAGCAACAACCCCTTCCGCACGTTTGTTCAACAATCAGGTCAACTATGCAGTGTCCTGAGTGCCTTGACTATTCTGACTAGGATTCCGAAGAAAAAATGCCAAACTTTTTTTTTATTGCGAAATGAGGGGCAATTCAGTGAATTGAGAAAACGCAAAATTTGAGTGTTTTTTTCGTTGATAAACACTACCCATCTGTGACGATACCACTGAACGGCTCCGGCTGTCATGGCAGCTCATAAAAATAGGCAAAACCTCTACATATCCCTTGTGTGCGTTTTTGAAAAGCAACACGCGATTCTTGAGGGCTGTCATCCTTGTATGAATTGGTTCTCATCATCTTGTTGCGAAAAAACCATGCCCAGAGTTCGAACTTCTTGCCAAATCTTCAAATTCAAAGCAGATTTATCAATGAACCCAAGCTTTTTTCTTCCGAGGACACTTCCTTATGCCATGGTTAACAACATCTATGCACATAACACATAATGGTTTTGACGATATTAACATTTTTCGCGACTGTCGTACCTGACCACGCTAAATTTTCAACGTGTTTGTGCAAGTTTTTTTCCTCCTCTTGTCTTCA
This sequence comes from Aedes albopictus, assembly GCF_035046485.1. Lineage (NCBI taxonomy): Eukaryota > Metazoa > Arthropoda > Insecta > Diptera > Culicidae > Aedes > Aedes albopictus. Next base: position 329,671,913 of record NC_085136.1, on the reverse strand, counting down.
ATCTGAAATAACTTTTCACTCGTTGCAAGAAAATTGATGAAATTTTCACCATTTAAAGGGGATTAGTGTATGATCAGAGTGCTGCAAAAGAATAGTGATTATGTTCATTGAGAGCGCCACTAGAAAATGTGACATGATTCCGGATTCTAAGTGAACATAGCTTTATGATTTTATGTAATGACACATCTGCATCAAAATAACGTCGAAAAGTTCAGGTTTAACTAATTCCTCAGCTTATCTTTACCTACCTGAAAAATTTCGTAGTCCACTCTGACTGAATGCCGACCAACTAGCCTAGGGCTAAAAATCTCGTTAATATGTACAGATAAAAAGTTAAAAAAAAGTTGGATTTTGTATTTTTGACAATATATACAGGGGATAGACAAAATGATCGGGACTGGCAAAATTTTCACTTTCCAAAAAATGTTCAACTAGCTGTAACTTTTCGAAAAGTGCATCAAATATTCTCAAATTTTTACTGTAAGTTCTTCAACTAGTAGTGTATCAGTGGACAAAATTTGGAAATGATCGAACAATTCTTCACAAAGTTATAAAGATTTTTGGAAAAGATAAAATTATCCGATAGTCAACTTTGAGCTGTTATATCTCCGGATTCAATGAGCTGATTGCATTGAAATTTTGACCATTCATGACTTATATAATGAACTCTGGAAAACATTTGACTTAACTTGAAATTTTTAACAAGCGAAAAAGTTATAGCGATTTTATTTTTCGCAATTTTTTTGTAAATTGGCCTATTTTTAATATGCATGTTACTTTCCTTCATGTTTGTTGTTACTTTCCTTCAAAACGCATTTATATATAGGTCAATTAGAGGAAAACTAAATGAACTATAATTTGCATCTTGAATTTTGTAACGATTTTGATGTTTTGGATAATTTGGTGTTTTATTAGAAAAATAATCTAATCGTTATAATTTTCTTCTGTGTTATGAATATTAAGTTAAGTCAATGGTTTTTCATAGCTCATTATATAAGCCTTGAATGGTCAAAATTTCATTGCATTCGGTTCATTGAATCCGGAGATATAACAGCTCAAAGTTGGCTATCGGATAATTTTACCTTTTTCAAAAATCTTTATTACTTCGTGAAGAATTGTCCGATCTTTTCCAAATTTTGTCCACTGATACACAACTAGTTGAAGAACTTACAGTAAAAATTTGAGAATATTTGATGCACTTTTCGAAAAGTTACAGCTAATTGAACATTTTTTGAGAAGTGAAAATTTTACCTGTCCCGATCATTTTGTCTATCCCCTGTAGAACAAATCACTGCACTCATAAAAAAGTGCTTGCAAAACGCAATTAGGTCTTCAGACACTTCTGTATATACACATTTTGTAAGCTAAAGAAACATAGAAAAATATGTACTTTGCAGTGGAGTAGAGGAAAAAAGCTCAACAAGTGTGTAGCTTAGAATGAAGACAAAAATGTGAGATTAAACTGTGAGAAAAAAATAGATGTGAAACGCGAAATAAGAATCGAGTGACGCCTGAAGCCGAAATGCGTGTGAAATTTTCAAAGCATCTAGGACCACCTTAAACAGGTGTGCGGAGATCCAAAAAACTTTCATTTGATTCACCGGACAATGATGTGTGTAAAGCAGATCCTGTTTCATCGATTGAATTCTACTCCAGATAAAAATGAGTGTGAAAACTTCGAAGAAATAGAGGATATCGAAATTATTTGAAAATATTATAATTGCGAAAGCCGTGTTACGAACCAAATCAGATCTATTGAATACTACGGTAATTTTACACAAATATGAATTATATACATTGCGAGCTTTATATTCCAATCAGGATTAAATGAGTAATAAAAAAGTAGGAGTTCGGGGTAGAGCGTGCTGAATATATTAATTGACAGCATCGTGCGCCGCATATTTTTCTTTTTTATTTGATTCTATAGAGATTTTCGCAGTTTATGTAAAACAGTACCTACATTTTCTACTATGTGCGGCAAAAAACATCACTCAATTCCATCCGCTCCAAGGTATTGAATTTATTCGTGTTTCACAACTTGTTTTCCCCACTGAGCATTTGTTTTATTAACATGGGAAATAATAATCTGAAAATAATAACCAGTCATGTAATCGTGTATTCATCACATGACATTTAACACTTAATAATACAAAGTTAATAGTTTGATGTTCAAATATCAAATTTTGATTTTGTTTGATGTGTTTATAGTCTGGTATTATTTTCTAGAGCATGGTTTCTCAAATTTTTAATGATAGCTACCCGATTTTAATTGTAATTAAATTTAGTAATCGCTAGCATTTATTGTTATGAAATTAGTCATATATTTTAAAAAAAATACTTATGAAGAAATTTTCTGGAGTAGTGCCAGGAGGATTTCCTGGGAAAATTTTTTTTTAAGGGAAATCCCAGAAAAAACTTCCAGAGGAATCTCAAAAAGCGGAACTCCAGAAGGAACTCCTGGAGGAATCTTAAGCGAAATTGAAAGAAAACTTGGAAGGATTCCCCTATTAACTTCTGATGTGCCTTAAAAAAACATAAAGCGTGTCCACGTTAAATTTTGGACACCTAAAAACTAAAAACTGCGGAATCTCAATATTAATGTACTTTATGGTCAAGGTATTTGGAGTATCTAATCTAATCTAATCTAGTGCTTGCACAGCCAGTATTGAAAAGCATCCTGGAAATACCAAAAAAATCTTCTGGTATTTTCTTGTCAACATTAATATTTGCGGCATATCATATCATACAAATATTTAAACGGCCAGGCCCACTGTGCAGACTAATGGGTCAAAGGTAATTCAAAAACATATGACAATCAGATTATCCACATATGAATAACATGAATGACAAACGTTTTCGAATTTATCGATTTAAGAAACGGGGACAACCGTACCAACCGTTTCATTATCAGGGGAATGAGATGTAGATACATAATCGTTGGGAGTAGTGAAGCTAAGAAAGTTAATTCGCACTCCATTGGTATGCCTTCTCCTGGGATGTGACACGGGACACGGGTATTTGATCCTTGTGTCCAGGCTCGAAAGCCTAGGGTAACCGTTCTAAAACTCGCACGAGGGTTTGGTAAACCTGGTGGCTTAAGCGCCACTCTCGTCAGAGAGACCACCAGTCTGTTGTTTGTCCGAATTTGCTGAGACAAGTTCATCAGGGCTTTCGAACGGTCGTTTGACTCCAAAACTATTCAAAATCCTTTCGAATCTATATCAACACTCTATCCCAACCTTTTCCGTAATGACCCCGACAATTCGTTCAACCCTAGACGCAATATCGATTTGGAGAGTGGAAGTCCAATTCTCAATTAGCCTGAACGGAACGAAAACGAAAAACCTTAAGAAAAGCGAAACTCTTTCTGAAGTGCTAAAAACGTAACGTAACAAAGTTTCGATACTTCAACTCTAGCAATTACTTTATTGAACGACTACCATTCGGGTTGGACGGAAAGTTTGGTTAACGGGTAACTCTAACGGAAGCTAGTCATGACCATGAACAAAGAAAACTTCCACATACTCGCGCAGGACTTTGGACGTTGACTCGATGCGATGCTCGTAGATATCACGAACCTCGGCGATGGCGGTGGAGATCTTCGGGGTAATGGCGCCGAAGAGATTCCGCCTTTTGCTGCAGGATAGCGGGCAGCGTTGCGAGTCCGTGCGGGTATGGCCGAAACTATAGGTGCGGGGTGAGTGGCGGCTGGACGGAAGGCTTTCGATTTTCAGGTCCCTGAACGTCCGGAATCTGCCTTTCCTTCTTGATGGGAACCGGCCTTGCCCAACGACTAGGCTTCTTGTACTTAGTTCTTGCTATGACCGAGCGGGGCGAAGGTGGTTATCATCTAAAAGTTCAGGTCACTTCGTTCTTTGGGCGATCCACACGGGTTATAGCTTGGTGGACTGTTCCGGGTGGTTGATTGGCAACCACCGGGTTATTTCGCTTCGCTTGGCTAAGCGACCTCACTCACACTCCGTTTTGCTACCCCAAGGGGCGGGCCTTGGCGGTTGCACGGACTTGAAGGGAAAAAGACATGGACAACATCTTCAGCTTTCGGCTGTACAGACTGTTTTAAACTTAACATTAGACAACGGACAATGGAGCATGCACCAGTGGAAACGGGGAAGAAACTATTCTCACGAAAAGTTTCAACGCCCGAAGCAGGAATCGAACCCTCACCCCATAGCATGGTGCGATTATAAGCTTGGTGACCCTAACCGCACGGCTACGAGGCTCCATAAAACTGTCCTTCGACGAAATTGGTGGCTCGAAACGCCACGATGCCTTGGGGTGTCGACTCCGGTCGACGCTCCACTTTACTCCAGCCAGTACCAAAAAGCGCCACAGCGCTGGAATGTCCAACACGAATGACATTAGTCTCACTTCAAATTATTTAAACAACAATTTCAAATAATTACTTTTTCGTACCAAATTCTCAACTAAAACTTTAGTAGCGATCGCGTAACTAGGCGGAGACTATGTCACTAGGCTATAATTAAATTTAAAATTAAACGTTTTGAACACTTTACTTTGGAATTTCGCTTCTTCTTAGTTACCTCTATAACGTTAGTCAATTATCACGAATCCAAAACTCTTCAAATAGCAAAAGAACTTCTAGAAAACTGTAACGCGAAAAACTACTACTCCCCAGCCGATATGCAAGCGAAATGAACGAGCTCAAGTCACTTTTCTAACAAGAAACTTATCTAAACAATTACCCTATTATTTCTAGAAATTGCGCCAACCACAAATTCCAATGGCGAATTAAGCATTTGGCGCCGGTCTAGATTGGTCTAGATGGTGTAATGAGATACATATACTTAGGAGCCATTACTGCACTCACTACGTCTTTTTATAGCATCTGCTATAGCCGATACACAAACCTTATACCGACAAGCTATTTACATTTACAAAACGAACAGTCATAAGCCACGTCAGGTTGTGTTATGTGTTCAAATGCAATCATATATTTTTCGTCAGTTTCTACAAATGCAATTAATTAATGAAACTTTATTGAACAAATTATTTACATAATTTTACTGAAAAAGAGAAAAACGTCACAACCGTTTCTCTCGAACTGTTTCGTCATCTCAAATTCAATCTGAAATTCAATTGTCAAATTTAATTACTGCTATTTCATTAAAACCGACTAAAATAAACTAAATTTACAAATATAAAGCAAACAATATTTGGCTTAAAAAGAAAAAAACGCAAAACGTTACAAGCGCCATCATAGGCGCCAACTTGTGACGTAGTTGGGGGGGGGGGGGCGAAGCTCTCCAAAATTGGACAAAATTCAACTTTTTTTAGCTCAATGCACTAGTTTTCACGTAAATATGCCTAAACTAGATGAACTGCGTCGAAATTTTACGAATTTGGTTGATTTTGAGAGGCCTCGCCCCCCCAACTACGTCACAAGTTGGCGCGTATGAGCGCCATTATTCGCTCTCTGAAACGAGAAAGAAATGATGATCCCCTCAATTGTACAAAAAGCCCTTATTACAATTGAAAAAACGAAACATGGAAAGCTTTTTTGCGATTAAAAATAAGAAAATGTTATGATAGCATCTTCTCCTATACATTCAACTATTTACTAGTTTCTAATAAATCCATGTAAAAATGTAGAAGGAACATTCCTACCATGTTTCTGAAGACTGAAATGCTCGATCCGAATAATCTGAAGCGAGTGTCTTGATCTGTCGGAAGACTAACTGATGCATCGGTAGATTTCTGGTACAACCTCCATTGGTACTTGTTTTCTTTTCGGCACTTCTCAGGCCCATAATAGCCCACACACATGAGAGGAGCAACTATTCCGGTGACCATTTTGAAGGCAATTTGCCTATAGAGTTGAAAAGTGACACATGCATATAACGACCGCTTATCTCCACTGAATCACAAAAATGCTGAATTAATTGAGCTAATGCCATCACTGAACACTTCTGGATTGCCAATCCGAACCGCCAGTGGCAGAAATTCGTCAAATTGCACAAGAGAAAAAATCACAACCACAAAAAGCACATTTTCCAAATCTTGTTTTTGAATGTTTGTCGTAAATGAAATTTGAACTTGTTTAGAATTAATTTACGTGGATTGATAGACTTTTGACAAATCACAGCAATATGCTGAAACATGGGCATGATTCGTTTCAGGAAGGCTGTGGCTACTTTAAACTGGTAATTTTTGGTCCTATACATTAATGACCTTACTTTTCCATCTCTACACACTTAGAAAAAATCATGTAAATTCCCGTCACTCAGGATGCACATACAAGCATCACATATGACGTAACATTTAACTGAATATTAAGTCATATCAAACGTAATCATGGACAATTCACAAATTGTTTACGTCACATTGAACTCAATTTTAAAAGAATGACGTATTATTAAGTCAGAAGATCTATAAATTTACGTCACTAAGATGTTTACGCTCTGTGCAATAAATTTACGTCACGAGTAATTTTGATTTTTTCGTAGTGTGCAGCAAAAATATTTTAAATACTGGTTCCGTTTAAAAAAAACAAATATCTTGTATCTCGTTAGTCTAATCTATTCTAGTCTACACATGCACAGCCATTTATTGGGAGAATCTTAGAATATAAAATAGTATTTCTGTATTTTTTGTCACTATTAATGCTTCCAGCACATTGGAGATGTGTTACAAGCATTAGAGCGGCCAGGCCCCTACTATGCAGCGCTGAGAAAATTCTATAGACCTCAACGAAATACTAGAATCTACATTGAAATCATAGAACGGGGACGTCTCGTACCAACTGCACAGTTTTTTAAAAAGCAAATCTCGTGGAAGTCGGGAGTGACGTTGCTAAGAAGGTTAATGTCACTCTTTTTTCGTAGGTCAATGGTACCCAGAGATGGTACGCAGGTATTTCTCCAGTGTGTCCTGACCTTTATGCGTAAGCTTAAGCGCCTTTACTCGCTCTTTAAAACGAAACAAAGAAAGAGATTCTTCCCACTATCACAGAAAAATTTATTTTACAGTCAGAGAGACATACAGACAGACAGACAGACAAATAAAATAGAACATTTATAGGGTTCCATTATTGTTTGATCGTGATATGGCTCCCAACGTGGGCTGTCAACTGTCCTCTATATTTTTTATTTGTAATAAATCCTCTCAGGATTCTCAAGAGAATCCTCTCAGGATTCTCAAGAGAATCCTCTCAGGTTTCCCAATAGAATCCTCTCAGGATTCTCAAGAGAATCCTCTCAGGTTTCCCAAGAGAATCCTCTCAGTATTCTCAAGAAAATGCTCTTAGTATTCTGAACATAATCCTCTCAGGATTCTGCAAAGAATCCTCTCAGGATTCTGAACTGAATCCTCTCAGGATTCTGAACAGAATCCTCACGGGATTCTGAACAGAATCCTCTCAGGATTCTGAACAGAATCCTCTCAGGATTCTGAACAGAATCCTCTCAGGATTCTGAACAGAATCCTCTCAGGATTCTGAACAGAATCCTCTCAGGATTCTGAACAGAATCCTCTCAGGATTCTGAACAGAATCCTCTCAGGATTCTGAATAGAATCCTCTCAGGATTCTGAACAGAATACTCTCAGGATTCTGAACAGAATACTCTCAGGATTCCGAAGAGAATCCTCTCAGGATTCCGAAGAGAATCCTCTCAGGATTCCGAAGAGAATCCTCTCAGGATTCTGAAGAGAATCCTCCCAGGATTCTGAAGAGAATCCTCCCAGGATTCTGAAGAGAATCCTCCCAGGATTCTGAAGAGAATCCTCCCAGGATTCTGAAGAGAATCCTCTCAGGATTCTGAAGAGAATCCTCTCAGGATTCTGAAGAGAATCCTCTCAGGATTCTGAAGAGAATCCTCTCAGGATTCTGAAGAGAATCCTCTCAGGATTCTGAAGAGAATCCTCTCAGGATTCTGAAGAGAATCCTCTCAGGATTTTGAAGAGAATAATCCTCTCAGGATTTTGAACAGTATCTTCTCAGGACTTTGAACAGTATCTTCTAAGGATTCTGAACAGAATCCTCTCAGGATTCTGAAGAGAATCCTCTCAGGATTCCGAAGAGAATCCTCTCAGGATTCCGAAGAGAATCCTCTCAGGATAATCCTCCCAGGATTCAGAAGAGGATTCTGAACAGAAACCTCTCAGGATTCTCAAGAGAATCCACTAAGGATTCTGAAGAGAATGCTCTCAGGATTCTGAACATAATTTTGCTAGTTTGCCGTTTGCTAATTTTTTCTCGACTCGCTTCAGCAAGCAGAAGTGAATATGACTGGAATGAAGCGAAAATATGGACCCTTGCTGCCTGTTGAATTGAATCAGCAATTTTTCTATGGTAAAAATAGTGTTTTTCATGATAAACGTGCGTCGACAAACTATGTGATATTCTTAGGAGAAGTAGGAAGCATTCGATTAGTCATCCAAAGGGGTGATTTCGAAAAGGCCCAAATTCTTGAGCAGTTTTCTTCAAAATTCAAGGAAAGCGTTTGAGAGCGTAGAAGTAACGCTTGGGAAAAACGTTACACAGATTTTTTGGTTTTACCCTTTCTCTATTTAAGGACATTTTCCCAAAGTTTCATATTTAAAACGAATGTTTCCTCCTTTTCTATTCTTCCAGGCGGCGATAGCACCAGTGGTCGACCGGGACGGGAAGGCGTTGCCGTTTGTTCACAGAAGCGAGCACTATGCGTGACGGCAATTGTTCTGGGAACCCTGCTGGGTAACTATCCAATGTCTATTAACCTTCATTGTTCTCACTTTCACATTTTCCCATTATTGCAGCCACCGCCCTGGTGATAGCCTACGCCGGGCCCCAGAGTGTGTGCCCTTGCGCCGGCAAGATTCCACCCGGGTTTGTCGTCGAGGGCTACAACAGCTCGGAACCGTTCCAGCCGATCGCGACCAATGGGCAGCCGTTTCCGTGGCTGCTGCCAACACTGCCGAACAACGTGCGCCCCAATCGGTACATGCTGACGATCCACCCGAACCTGACGACGCTGGATGTGAAGGGTGAGAGACAGGGTTGTGGGATGTTTGAAGAAGATCGAGATTAACCGGGGGCTGTTGTATTGCAGGTCAAGTGACGGTGGAGTTCTACGTCGAGAAGGAGACCAATTTTATCGTGCTTCATGCGCAAGATCTGAACATCACGGAAAAGGTTGGATTGAGGCTGAGAGATTGAATTGTTTCACGTGTTGATACTGAACTTGTCTTCGTAGGCTTTGGTGGGACCAAAAGGATACGCGCTGAAGATCTTACGAATACTGGAGTATCCACCGAGGCAGCAGTTGTACATAGAACTGAGGGATAAGCTGCGGAAGAAGACCAATTTTACCCTGAGTATTCGGTGGTATTCGAAGATGATCACCGAACCGGATGGGTTCTTCGTAGATGTGTTTGAACCGGAGCCGGATGTTAAAAGGCAATGCTCTGATCATGGTTGACAGATGATCTAAACGTACTAACGAGTTTTGATTCCTCTCCAGGATACTGGCAGCGACGGTACTGAAGCCGGGAAGTGCCCGAAAGGCGTTCCCCTGCTTCGACGAACCGCATCTGAGGGCGTCGTTCAGGATATCCTTGTTTCGCGATCGGTTCCACATAGGATTGTCCAACTCGATCGTGCAGGACACAGATGACGTTGGATTCTACATGGGAACGGGACTGGTAAGTGATCTACGAAATCTTCAGAAATCACTAGGTTTAACACTTCTTCTTCTCTCGCAGCTACGAGACGACTTTGCCGAGACTCCGCCTCTTTCGCCGAACATGATCTCGTGGGTGATCAGCAGTTTCAAACGTCAACTGCTGGATCCGTCACCGATCTACCAAACGGTCAACATCACCAAGGATACTCACAAACCGCTACTGGAACCTACCAGGCCGCCACCAAAACTGACCAAAGCGGAAAAGAAACCATTCCGCAACCTAACTGCCGTTCTACTGTCGAAAAACCTCTTCAAACTGACGAACAATCAACCACCTAGCACCGTGAAGCCATCTACGGCGAACGAATCCAGTAGCGACGGCGCCGTTACCGCTCAAGCAGTTCAGGGCAATCATACCAATGGTAACGGCACCGAATCCAATCATACCATAGCAAGTGACGCGTTGGAGATCAAGACGGCACCGGCATACTCGTTCTACGCTCCGCAACCTTACGTAGACAAGGGTAGTTTCGTATTGTACACATCCAGGGATATCCTGGAGTACCTGCAGCAATGGCTGGGCGTAGCATATCCACTGTCAAAGCTGGACTTCATAGTACTACCAACTTTGCACGATGACTTTACAAGCTCCCTGGGGTTGATCGTATTCCGGATGTCATTCCTAAACTCACCGGAAGAAGTTTCTACCAAAGACTACCACATGTCCGTTGTGAAGATATCGGAAGGAATCATAAAGCAATATTTCGGAGGACTCATATCTCCGAAAACCTGGAAACACGTCTGGCTATGGGAAGGCATTATCAAGTATCTAAGCCGGTTCATACTGACACCGATCAGGCCACTATGGCCAATGAACGAGTTGTTCCTGATCGAGACCACAACGCGAGCTCTGGACATCGATGCCCTACAAGGCTGGGAGAGTATAAGCCACGGAACTTCGGACACCGGAGATAACGAGGACTTCTACATCGACAAATCGGCGACTATGTTGTCCATGCTACAGTCGGCCATCGGGGAGGCAAACTTCCGCCATTGTTTGGGCAAGTTCATCAAGGCGTTCAAGTTCATGACGGCGGAACCGACGGACCTGTGGTCGATCTGTGCCCGGCAGGTCAACAGCAGTAAAAACGTCAAGGAGATGATGAACTACTGGACCAACCTGCCGGGATTCCCGCTGGTGAACGTTAGCCGCGAGGGCGACGAACTGCACATCAGCCAGGTCCCGTTCGCACCGGCCGAATTCGTGGCCATCCACGATGACCCGAACGCCGAGGAAAACGATTCGCTGTCCACTACGACGACGACTACGACTACGGTAGCTCCGCCCACTGCCAAGGACAGCAAGAGACGCACACGGTGGACTTTCCCGGTGAGCTACGTGACCAGCAACAGCGACCAACTGCCGAAAACGATTTGGTTCAACTCGACTGAAAGTAAGTCATCCGAAATTTCAAGGGTTTCAGGGAGTTTCTTAACCGTTTCTGTTTACCTTGTAGCCAAGATCACCCTGGATCACTCACCGAAATGGATAAAGCTGAATCACGATCAGACGGGGTACTACCGGGTTCTCTACGATGAGGACAATTGGTCAAAGCTGGTCGAACAGCTCCAGATCAACCATCACATTTTCAACACGCAGGTATGGTCCAAGTACTGGAAGGTTCATTTTTCAAGTCCCTTCTAAACCCACTGTATTCTTTCCAGGACCGCGTCGGCATAGTCTCGGACATCTTCACCCTCTGCCACGCCAACCTGTTGCGTTGTGACTACGCGATGGATTTGATATCGTACTTCCCGAAGGAGCAGGACTGGGGCCCAGTCCTCGTCGGACTCAAACACCTGGAGAAATGGCGCAAGATTCTCAAGTACTCCGAGTGCTACCTGGTCCTGGCCGAGTACATCCGACAAAACCTCGCCAAATCGATCCAGGACCTAACCTGGAACGACACCGGCAAGGAAGAGCTGAAGCTTCTGCGACCGACGGTCCTACTGAGCGCAGTCCTCTGGGAGGAACCGGACGCCATCCGGAACGCCAAGGAGCTCATGAACGATCAGGCGAACATCCCACCGAACCTGCGGCCGGTGGCCTACGTAGGGTCGGTCCTTTCCGGGGAGATCCGCTACTGGCAGGACTGCTGGGCCCTGTACAACGCCCTCCGACGCGAGAAGGACGTCGGATCGGAGGAACGGATGGAACTGCTGCGGGCGCTGGGCGTCACTCGGGATGCCTGGCTGCAGAATCGGCTGCTGTCGCACGTGATAACGCTGCCGGTGACGGAGATCGTCCAGGTGCTGCAGGCCATCGCGGGGACTCCCACGGGCGGTGCGATGGCCTGTCGGTTCCTGCAGGCCAAGTGGCTCGACTTCCAGTCCAAGCTGGGCAAGGGCAGCGTCGACTTTGCCCGGGTGATATCGGCCATCACGCAGTACGGGTCGACCAAGTTCGACTACGATGAGGTGAGTTGATGGGGAATGGCTGTGTCTTGCAGGACTTAAGCTACGAATTCATCAAGGACTTTCTCCAGGAATTCTTTAGGGAATTTCTCTAGGAGGTCCTCAAGGGATTCCTCAACGAATCCCTCAAGGATTTTTCCACAAATCTTCACAGAATTCCTCCCGGAATTCATCAAGGAATTTCTCCGGGGAGTTTAGGGATAACTCCAGGTATTCTTCAAGCAGGTCCCCACAGAGGTCCTCAAGAAATTTCTCCAAGGATTCTTCTAGGAATTTCTCCGGGAATTCCTCCAGGAATTTCTCCAGGAATTCCTCCAGGAATTTCTCCAGGAATTTCTCCAGGATTTCCTCCAGGAATTTCTTCAGGAACTCCTCCAGAAATTTCTCCAGGAATTCCTCAGACAATTTCTCCAGGAATTACTCAAGGAATTCCTCCAGGAATTTCTCAAGGAATTTCTCCAGGAATTTCTCCTGGAATTGCTTCAGGAATTCTTTCAGGAAATTCTCCAGGAATGCCTCCAGAAATTTCCCCAGAAATTCCTCCAGGAATTTCTTCAGGAATTACTCCAGGAATTCCTCCAGGAATTACTCCAGGAATTCCTCCAGGAATTACTCCAGGAATTCCTCCAGGAATTCCTCCAGGAATTTCTCCAGGAATTTCTCCAGGAATTTCTCCAGGAATTCCTCTAGGAATTTCTCCAGGAATTCCTCCAGGAATTTCTCCAGGAATTCCTCCAGGAATTTCTCCAGGAATTCCTCCAGGAATTTCTCCAGGAATTCCTCCAGGAATTTCTCCAGGAATTCCTCCAGGAATTTCTCCAGGAATTCCTCCAGGAATTTCTCCAGGAATTCCTCCAGGAATTTCTCCAGGAATTCCTCGATGAAGTTCTCCAGGATATCTTCAAGGAATTTCTCCAGGAATTCCTCCAGGAATTTCTCCAGGAATTCCTCCAGGAATTTCTCCAGGAATTCCTCCAGGAATTTCTACAGGAACTCCTCCAGGAATATCTCCAGGAATTCCTCCAGGAATTCCTCCAGGAATTTCTCCAGGAATTCTCCAGGAATTCCTTCAGGAATTCCTCCAGGAATTCCTCCAGGAATTTCTCCAGGAATTCCTCCAGGAATTTCTCCAGGAATTCCTCCAGGAATTTCTCCAGGAATTCCACCAGGAATTTCTCCAGGAATTCCTCCGGGAATTTCTCCAGGAATTTTTCCAGGATTTCCTCCAGGATTTCCTCCAGGAATTCCTCCAGGAATTTTTCCAGAAATTTCTCCAGCAATTCCTCCAGGAATTTCTCCAGGAATTTCTCCAGGAATTCCTCCAGGAATTTCGCCAGGAATTCCCCCAGAAATTTCTCCAGGATTTCCTCAGAGAATTTCTCCAGGAATTCCTCCAGAAATTTATCCAGGATTTCCTCATGGAATTCCTTCAGGAATCCTCAAGGAATATCTCCAGGAACTCCTCAAGGAATTTCTCCAGGAATTCCGCTAGGAATTTCTCCAGGAACTCGTCAAGGAATTCTTCCAGGAATTTCTCCAGGAATTTCTGCAGGAATTCCTCCAGGAATTTCTCCAGGAATTCCTCAAGGAATTTCTTCAGGAATTCTTCAAGGAATTTCTCCAGGAATTCCTCAAGGAATTTCTGTAGGAATTCCTCAAGGAATTTCTACAGGAATTCCATAGGAATTTTTTCAGGAATTCCTCAAGAAATTGCTGCGGTTATTCCTTTACGATTTTTTCCAGACTCTAATCAAAAATTATTCCTGATTTTCTTCTCAACAGCTGAAATCCCTGGTGGAGCGCTTCGGCGATGGGCCGGGCATGAAGATCCTCAACATGACCCTCAGCATGGTGGCGGCCAACGTCGAGTGGGTGAGCCGCTCGCAGTCGTCGATCTACAGCTGGATCGAGTCGAAGTACCAGCTGAAAAAGTGAAACCAGCGCGATGAACCGGTATAAGCCAGTAAAAGGACTAACGGAGGGAAGCAAAACAAAGACGTGTAAATCTGTTTTTGAGTTTTTCATTTTTGATTTCGAATCTGTAGAAACATATGAAGCAAAACAAACACAGAGACACAAAAGTGTGAATGCGAGACAGAGAGAGAGAGAGAAAAAGCAACCAAAAAGACACAAATTT
>NC_085136.1:329617623-329657160 GCF_035046485.1 Aedes albopictus | reverse complement strand
ACAAACTTCCATACAAATTTCAATCGCAATGCGGAATACGGGGACGCAACCAATCGCTCCCAAATTTTAAACAGTTGTGTTGGACGCTAATATAGATTGAAAAAGCTTTGTTCCTGGTTGATACGATCCAATTTAAAATTTTTCCATACAACGTTGCCCCACTCTAATGCCCTTATAATCCTCTGTCTCCGGCACCTTCCTTGAAACCCTCTCTCGAAGACCCCTGATACTCCTTAAACTCCCTGGAACACTTTTGGAACGCTCTCCGCTGAAAACCTCTGTAATTCCATTAAAACATCTGGAACGCTCCTGAAATCCACTGACTGGAACACCCTTGAAACCCCTTGAAATCTTTGGGACGGTCTTGAAATCCCCTGGAATTTTCTTGAAACCTCCTGAAACCCCTTGAAATTCCCTGGAACTTCCCCAAAACCCCGTGGAACGTCCCTGTGCCTCTCAAGTCGTCTTTCTAATACATTATATCTGAAACAGTTTGTCTTAATACTTCGCCATACGTTCCTTCAGGGATTCATCCATCAAGTCGTACAGAAATTTCCTAGGGTCTAGGCTTTTATGCAAAATTACTCTGTAAATTTGTTTAGGAGTTTATCCGGGACTTGAACTGGAAATGCTTCAAAAATTACCAGGAGTATTGCTACAGACTTCCTGCATAATATAATCCGAGAATTTCATCAGGAATTTCTTCAGAACTTTTATGAAATTTCTCTCGAAAACAGTACAGCGAGTTAGTTCGGTAATTGCTCAATGAATTTAATAAAGAATTCCTGAATACAATCTACCAGAAAATTTTCGAAAACTCTTCCGATAATTCGCAAGGTATGCCTCCAGTTATTGCTTTAAATTAGGAGTTCTCTCAGGAATATCTCCAAGGAATACTTTTGAGCATTGCATCAGATATTAAGGCACTTCACAATGAAATTTCTTTGAAATAATTTATCCTGGAATATCCCAATAAGCTCCTCAAATAATTTTATCAGGAATTACCTAAAAATTTCCGGAAAGTTTATAAGCTTCTTTTGTTTTTTTTTTCTTTTTCTTTAGGTTTAGTTTTCCGATTTTTTTTTTTCTAAAAAACATTCTATCAACCAGGAAATTTGGTGGACATGATATCAAGATTCTTATGCCAGTTCACCCTAGAATTACATCAAGAATTCTTTCAATTAACGACAAATTTCCAACATCTCCATGCTCCAGACATTCCAGCAGAATATTAATTGGCTTTATCAAAGAATTGCTGCGGTGATTCCCTAAGCAGCTTCTCTGGCAATGCTTCCAGAAATTTTTCCGGGAATTCCCGATTTTTTTTTTAATTATTGTTGACTCTAGTAACTTGACTAGAAGTTTTTCTATTAATCTAACCAGAAATTTTACTAGGAAAGCCTTCATGGATTCATTGGGTTAAATAAGCATATTTTTTCTAAATTTTTGGAACTTTTTCAAAAAAAATCCCCAGAGTTTAACTAAGCATAACGGATTTCCTTAAAAACTCTTCAAAGAATTTTTTTTCCAACATTTCTCCACTTAATTCCACCAGAAATCCTTCAGAAAATTGCCAGGAATTCTTTCGGTAGTTCTACGGTAATTTACAAAGGTATTTGCATAGCAAAAATAAAAAAAAAAATTTCTTCAGGACTTTCCCACATAATTTCTACCGGAACGAGTTAATTTGGTAGTTCCACTGGAATTTTTTTAAATATATTTTTGAAATGTCTGTCATGTATTCCTCCGATACTTTCAGCGCTGATTTCCCTGGAAGTTTCTTCAGGAAGTTCACTCAGCAATGCTCCTAGGGACTGCTCCAGAAATTCCTTCAAGAATAGAGTCAGACATTCCATCAAAAATTCATTCCAGAGTTTTTCATGGAGCTTCTTTGGAAATACTATGGTGGTAATTCCTCTATAAATTCATGAAAAGTCGTCCGAAAAGCGTTCCAGTAATTTGACTGGTAATCCCTTCGATAATTTCGGTGGGAACTTTTTCGGAAATTATTCCAGGAATGTCGATAGAAGTGGTTAAGGAATTCTTCGCAAATTTCTTTAAGAAAATATTCCAAGATAGTCCAAGAAATACAGACCTTTAATCACATCTCTATTCAACTAACAGCAACTAACAACTCAAGTAACATTTTATGATCAATTAGTCTTGTAGAGGTTTTGGCAACCGGCATAAAACCTTATATCTTTTATTTTGATTTTATGATGGTTTAAGGAACCTAAAATGATACTTGAAAAGTTTAACTGTCAATTGCCAAATGAATTTCACTGGAATTTTTAGTGAGATATTTTTTGGAAGTCTCACAAGAATTTCTTCGAGAATTCATCATGGAATTTTCCCCTGATTTCAATACATTTTTTACCAACTCCTTCGGGATTTCATCGTAGATTTCTTTTGCAGACAATTGATTCGGAAAACCTCCAGGAGTTGTTTCTCGTAATTTTCTAACAAGTTACACCAGGAATACCTTCGGGATTTCATCGTAGATTTCTTTTGCAGACAATTGATTCGGAAAACCTCCAGGAGTTGTTTCTCGTAATTTTCTAACAAGTTACACCAGGAATACCTTTTAGAAATTCGTTGTGAAGACTTTCTTCACGAAATCTTCAGAAAATTTTCTCAAGTTTACAGTAATTTTACAAACAGCTTTTTCGATAGTTAGCCTAAAAGTTATTCCAACATATCTTCTAGGAATTCACCTAAAAAGTGCCACAGGGTTGTTTTTTCATGGAAATTCTTGAGGAATTTCCTTAGCAATTTCTACAGGAGGAAATTCTTCCGAATATTCGTCAAAAATCGCCATTGGTAATTCCACTAGGATTTCGTTTTAGGAAGCCCAGCAAGAATTCCTTTGTAAAAAAATCCTCCAAGACGTCCTCTGCAGATTTTTCCGGGAAATTCCTTATTGGTAAACCCCTAAGTAAATTTACATGTAAATCCATCTAGTGAACCCTAGTAGAGTTCATGTAAGGTGGTTCATTCAAAACTTGGTTCTTCAGAGAATTTTGTATTTTTTTTTCTACAGAAACCTTCTCCAAGTTTTCTTTTTTTTCAAATTTCTCCAAAATTTGATTCTGGGATTCCAGTAATAGTTTAGTACAGGCATTTCAATATAAATAGCTTTGCTTTGCGGGAGAATTCCACCGGTAACTTTCCAATCAATTTCACCGGAAATTAAGTTCGAATATTTCTCTTGAAATTCTTCCAGGAAATTCTCCAGCAATTTTCCCGAAAACCTTCCAGAAATTATTCGATGCATTTCATCAGAAATTTCTTGATTTTAAACGGATTCGTTCGGCTTTACTCCAAGGAGTACTTTTCATTATTCCCAAGAAGAATTCCGTAAACAATTTTACGGATTGTTGAAAGAAAATTTAAAAAAGAAACAGGAAGTCCTTCTTACTGTTATTTCAATTATAATTTATTAAAAAAATGCTCGAGAAACAACACGATTGTGAAGTGAACTTTTTCAAAATTCCAAAATATTTTTTTTAAGCATTTCACTATTTCTTTAAGAGTTTTTTTCGAGATATTTCTTCGGGAATGCCCAAAGAGCTCCTCTAGCAAGTTCCAATTAACGACAAACTTCCAATTGTTCCATGAACTAATACTGTCATTCCACCAGAAACTTGTGCAGGCATTTACCGAATAATTTGAAGAATTCTTTAGGAAATGTATTCTCTTATGGGAGTCCGGTGGGGTGATTCCAAGGAATTTCTCACGGTCCTCCCTAGTATCATTTTTTTAGTTAAATAGACTAGAAGAGGTTCTTAGAATTATCATAAAACCAAAATAAAAGGTATGAGGTTTTATGACGGTTATGAAAACCTCTACAAGACTAATTAGTAATCAAAATGTTATTTGGGCTTTGCCTCTCAAATTTTCTCCTGGAGTGGTCCAGAATATTTTATTTGGAATTTCTTTAAAATTTCAGGAAGGAGTTCATTTAAAAATTACTCCATTTTTTTCCATCATGAATACCCCGAATTTTTTTTATCAAGTTCTATAAGCAAACTCTCCATGTTATTCCTCCAGTAACCGACTTAGAAAAGCAAAAATTTTAAAAATATCTGTGAAAACTCTTAATCAATTTCTCCAGTCATTTTCCTGCAAATCTTTAAATTATTCGAGGCATTCCACCAGGAATTTCTTGAATATTTCGCGAACAAAGTGACATTTTGATGACCAGTTGGTCTTGGAGAGATTTTGAGAACCATCATGAAACCTTATAGTTTTTATTTTGGGTTAATTATGGTTTTAAAAACTTCTTCTAGTGACTAAAAAATATTACTTGGGAACATTTTTTTCAAAAAAATCCTCCAGATTTGTTTTTATCAAGCTGTTTAGTTGTTCCTCAAAAACGTATACACTGGAACTTGTTGTTATGCCATGGATTGGGCACGTACACAATGAAACAGGGCATAACTAATGTCAATGCTTTCAATGAGGGAATTTAGTTTTTGAGAAAAGGTTTTGCTTCCGGTGATTTGATGTGGGGTTAGTATAGGGGTTTCAAAAGATCCTAAAAAGATGAGGTTCCAGTAAATTTCAAGGTGTTTCTAAATAAGGGGCTCCATGGGTATTTAGGAAGGCTCAAATTGGTTTCAGGGCGTTTTAGGCGAGCTTCAGGAGCATTCAAGATAGATTTCAGGGGGCTTCAGGGAGGTTTTCGTCAAACGAAAATCTCCACTGGGTGTTTCGTGTGTTATCCGTTTGCCTCATGTAAGTGATCGTTCAGTCTGTGCAACCTCTGATAGAGAGGGCCCATATAGCCGAGGCGGTAAACGCACGGGTATTCAGCATGACCATGCTGAGGGAGACGGGTTCGATTCCCGGTCGGTCCAGGATCTTTTCGTAAAAGGAAATTTCCTTGACCTCCTTGGACATAGAGTATCTTCGTGCCTGCCACACGATATACACATGCAAAATAGTCATTGGCAGAGGAAGCTCTCAGTTAAAAACTGTGGAAGTGCTCATTGAACACTAAGCTGAGAAGTAGGCTTTGTCCCAGTGAGGACGTTACGCCAAGAAGAGGAGAGGAGGAACCTCTGATAAAAGACGGTATAGTGTTTATTTTAGAAATACTCCTGAAATCCTCGGAGACCCTCTGAAACGCCCTATACCTCCGAAAACACCCTCAAGCCCTCTGAAATACCCTGAAACCTCCCTTAACCCTGCTGAGATCCCTCAAACTCCCCTGAAAAACGCTTCTGAAGCTCTCCTGAGTCTTCCAAGGACCCCATGAAACGCTCCTGATGCCCTCTAAAACGTTCCGGAGACACCCTTGAAAGTCCACTGAAACCTCTCAGAGCCCATGAAATGTTCTCCTGAAACTCCTCTGAATCTCCCTGACACTCCCTGAAATGCCCCTAAGTCCCCTTGATACTCCGTAAATTCTCCTAAAAACGTCTGGGACTACCTGAAAAGCCTCTCAGACCCCAAGTAACGAGACATTCCGATTCCTGAAACGTCCTTGAGACCACCTGAAACCCCTTGATATGCTCCTGAAATTCCTTGAAAAGTCTTCATCAATCCGAAACACTCCTGAAATCTCCTAAACGTGCTGAAACCCACGATATCCTCTGGAACCCCCTGAATCTCCCTGAAATCCCCTCTGAAACCCTCTAAACCCTTACGAAACGCTCTTGAATGATCCTGCGATCAGAAAAAGCTCTGGAAACGACCCTGAAACCCACTGCAAAACCTTTATATACCCTTAAGAAACCCTCTGCAACCCTCTTTGAAACCACCCAAACTTCTAAAAGAATCCCCTTAAGTTTCATGAACCCCCTAATACCCTTTCAAAACCTTCTGAAACCCCTTGAAATTTCTTCGAAATCCATGTAAAACTTTTCATGAATCCTTTTAATTTTAGCTATTCCGGTGAATTACTGAGAGGAATTCCTAAAATGCTTGATTTGAATTTCGGTGAATTATTACATGAATTTCGATTAGTTCCTGATAAAAAAAATCCAGTGAAATTCTGATAGGAATTTCTGTGAATTCCTTAGGGGAATTCCGGTGAATTCTCGACAGGAATTCCGATGAATTCTTGAGAGGAATTTCGGTGAATTCCTGAAAAGAGTTCATGTGAATTCCAGAGAGGATTTCCGGTGAATTACTGAGAGAAATTTCTGGTGAATTCATGAGCGGAATTACAGTGATGAGGAATTTCGATGAATTCCTGAAATAAATTCCGGTGAATTCCTGAAAAGAGTTCATGTGAATTCCAGAGAGGATTTCCGGTGAATTACTGAGAGAAATTTCTGGCGAATTCCTGAGCGGAATTACAGTTAAATCCTGTGCGAAATTGCAGTGAATTCCTGTGGGAAATTGTAGTGAATTCCTGAGCGTAACTGCAGTTAATTTCTGTGCGGAATTTCAGTGAGTTCCTGAGAGGAATTGCAGTGAGTTACTGAGTGGACTTGCAGTGAATTGCTAAGAGGAATTCCAGTGAAGTGCTGAGAGAAATTCCAGTGAACTCCTGAGAGGAATTCCAATGAAGATGAATTCCAGTGAATTCCTTAGAGGAATTCGGTGAATTCCTGAGACGAATTCCGGTGAAGTGCTGAAAGGAATTCCAGTGACTTCCTGAGAAGAATTCCAGTTAAATTTCAGGGGATTTCTGAAAAGAATTGCGATGAATTCTTGAGAACTTCCTGAAAGGAATTCAAGTGAACTCCTGAGAGAAATTCCAAGACGAAGAGTTACGGTGAATTTCTGAGAGGAAATCTAATGACTTTCTTAGAGAATTTTGATTTTCTGGCGAATTCCTGAGAGGAATCCCGGTGAATTTCTTAGAGGAATTTCGGTAAATTTTGTAGAGGAATTCCAGTGAATTCATAAGAGGAATTCATCAATCAATTCCGCAGAGAAAATCCGATGAATTCATGAGAGGAATTTCATGAATTCTTGGGAGGAGTTCCGGTGAATTCCTGAGGGAAATTTCTGTAAATCCCTGAGAGAAATTCCGATGAATTCCTGAGAGTAATTCCAGTGAACTTCCGATGAATTTCTGAGAGAAAGTCCTGAGAAGCATTTCACTGAATTCTTCACAAGAATTTAGAGAATTTCTGAAAGGAATTTTGACAAATTCCTGAGAGGAATTCCGATTAATTTCTGAGAGGCATTCTACTAAATTCTTCAAAGAAACTTCGGTGACTTCCTGAGCGGAATTCCAGTGAGATGAATTGCAAAGAATTCCTGAGAGGAATTACAGGGAATTTCTGAGAAGAATTACAGTGGAATTTCAAGAAGAAGAGTTACGGTAAATTCCTGAGATAAATTCTGATGAATTTCTGCGAGAATTTTGATTTTCTGATGAATTCCTGAGAGGAATCCCGGTGGATTTCTTAAATGAATTTCAGTAAATTTTGTAGAGGAATTCTAGTGAATTTATGAAAAGAACGCTAGTGAATTCCGGAGAGAAATTCCGGTGAATTTTTGAGAGGAATTCCGGTGAATTCCTGGGAGGAATTCCGGTAAACTCCTGAGAGGAATTCTGGTGAATTCTTGAGAGGAATTCTGATGAATTCCTGAGAGGAATTCTGATAAATTCCTGAGAGGAATTCCAAGGAATTCTGAGAGTTATTTCAATGAATTCCTGAGAGGAATTCTGGTGAATTCCTGAGCAGAATACTAATGAATCCCTGAGAGAAATTCCGGTAAATTACTAAGAGGAATTCCAGGGAATTTCTGAGCAGAATTTCAATGAATTCCTGTGAAAGTATGTTTCTTTAGCAATGCTCCAGAGTTCCTTGGTACAGCTTTGCTTCAGCCTTGCTTTAGCCTGGCTTTAACCTTGCTTTAACCTTGCTTTAACTTTATTTTAACCTTGCTTTAGTCTTGCTTCATCGAACAAAACTCTCAAGTTCCAGCTTCATCACCAAACAAGATTTCCTCTTGCAAAAAAAGTCAAGTTTCACCAAAAGTTTCCACGAAATCTCATTGATTGGCATGATGTTGGCATTGAAAGTGCCACGCGGAAAGTGGGTTTTCCTAGAGAAGGAAATGACTTTGTAAATTTAATTGGAAAACAAATATTTCCATAGGGCCGACCTGCCACAAAAAAAAAACAAAAATATTTACATTTGTTTCTAACATAACTTGTCAGAAGATTCATGTTTGTTTCAAAAATGGATTGAATTTGCTTCAAATGTGACGTTCGATTTGCTCCAAACAGTTTTATTTTTGTTACCAGAACAAATTGACAATTTATTTGAGTTTACCTGAAATATTTTTGATTTTACCATGCTTTTTTCTGCGTGGAGGTATGATAACTGCAAAACTGTTGCACTTAACGAACTTTCAGTTAAAAAGCGTTACAGTCAAAACGTTTTTACTTTGTGAACGTTACTGTACTGGGGGAATTTTTAAGAACACGCTACAAACTTTTTTTTCAAATTTTTTTGGTAAAGTCACTGGGAGCTTCTAAAATTCCTGAAGACAATATGGTCCAAATCTAAAAAGTATTTCTCAAGAAATCCGGTCAAATTTCTTAAATATCCATCTTTTGTTGGAGTATAGTATCATATTGATAAAATAACGTTCACTTAGTACGTTTCACTGTATTTTTTTAGCAATAGGTGTAATAGACGTTCTTGAACCTTCAGAATCACTTTTCAATCACTGTATGATTATAATTTTTCGACTATGATCACTAGTATCACTATTATTGTCGGACCGCTCCCAGCCCTGTTCAATAACTGCACCATTCATCCCCCCTATATTCTCCTCCTGCACCGACACCCCGCCCCATAACCGACCCGTACCTGTCTGTAGGTGTCCTCGATGGTCGGGATGTAGCTTTCCCGGAACGTTCCCTTGATGAACCGGAGCACCAGCGAGCTTTTCCCGACACCTCCGGCGCCGAACACCACCTGCAACGGTCAGGAAACGGATTAGACCCGGATCCGGCCCGGAAAGGGCGCTTTTCACGGATAAAATCGCCGAAAATCGGCGCACTCACCACCCGATAGTCGTTGCTCTGTTCGGGCATTTTTATATTTTGCAGAATCTTCTTGTTGTTTCTGTCGTCACCCATTTTTGCCGCAGTTGGTTAGAGGATTGGTGTGGAGGGAGGGGGTTTTTGCGAGTGTGAACAGTTGTGCGCCTCTCTGTTTATTGGGCGGTGGGATGAGAGGGGGGTGATTTGTGAAGATTTTACACGCCGAACAGTAACGGGTTAGGGTGGTCCGACGGTAACGGTAGTCCTGTTTTTAGGGTAACCCTAAGTACCCGAATGGAAGCCGAAGCTGTAGCAGCCTACTGCGATAGTGGTTAACGAGAGAGCGCGCGTGTTTTCGAGATCGGAGTTTGAGAGAAGAAGAGAGTCGTGCGCGTTAATTCGCGAAATCGGAATCACGCTCTCGCGATTGGCACGGCCTACTGCGTGCGATTGCTTTCACTTTCCGAACACTGGAAGCCTCCGCGGGCACTTGGCTCAATTTGCTTGTGGCTGCTTCGTTATTCACACGCTTTTCAGCGATCCATGCTTGCTTGGTTTGATTTGTTCATTCTCACTTTTCTTGTTTGTTCTTGGTATCACTTTATAATTTAAAAATTTCCCTTACTTGCTTATCCTTATTCACTTATCAACTTGTCTGCGGTAACAATGTAGACTAATATATCATATGCTTCAACATCACTTCAATAACGAAAAACAAAAAAGATCTCGGCGAATTTGATCCCACCTTCTTGCGTATGTATGTGTTCCTTGATTTATTTTTTTCGTTTTTTGTTTCTGCGTAAAAATTCGATGTTTGTTTAAGGACGAATCTGTGGCGACTTTCTCCCTAAAAGGGGGCTGAGACTCCAGGGTCCAGTGAAGCGGGCTGCAAACCTCGTAACTTGATTTTTTTCGTCAGATCACAAATCAATTTCGCATCACACTCGTTTACCCTGCATACTTTCTTCTCGCTGCTCCTTTTCGGGGGGAGGAAAATTGGCTTGCTTGGATTTTCCTTTTTTTCGTCGTTCGTTTCCGTTTTGTCGCTTCCTTCTTGTTTTATATTCGCTGTTGCGTTATCATCGCTGGGCGATCAGGCATTCTTGTTGCTCATTAGTTTTCTTTTCTGCTTTTTTTTTTGTGCGCTGGAAAACCCCAGACTTTTCCTTTCAGGCGGTGGTTTTTCTTCGATTCGATTCTCCTTCCGGAAGGCTTGCAATTTTCATCAAACTCAACTTTGTTCCCTTTTTCCTCGTGTATCCTTTCGTCGTATCTCTGTTGCTCGCACTCCGGATATCAGCAAAACAGTTTACGATTTTCGATTCGATTATTTACACGACACACAAACGATTTTTGAAAACTAAAAAACTTGTTGTTACTTCGAGAGACAGCAGCAGTGGTGGACACACAGGAGCACAATACACACAATATATATGTTCAAACAATTTTCGGACTTATCCTCCGAGGCTCGATGCAATTTGTAATCCTTCAGCTCGATAGCAGGTTCTGGTTCCGGACCGTTTCAAGTAATATTATTTCGATGGTTTTTCTAATGCGTTTCAGAGAAGTGAGAGAAGAAAATTATTGAACATTGAAGTTTTTTCCTCCCCACAAATGGTGGATGATTTTTGCTGATGCCTTTTGGCTCTGACCGCGACCGTCCCCATTCGTCGTTGCTCGCTCGGTGGCTGCTGGCGCTCGTGTGTGGGTGTGTTTTGGTGCGATGGTTGCCGTGTGCACGACATCACCCCCTCCGGGGTAGGCACTTACTTTGATAAAGTTTACACTGGTGGGCGCAATTCGGGAAATGTGTGGAAAGTTCAAAGGATTTTACACCCACTCGCTCTGTTATCTGGAAATGCACGAGACAACCTACACGAGAACGTGTGTTTCATAATTACCATTTCTAGCAAAAACGTTCCTCCTTCATCACACAAATGGCTTTGGGTTATGGCTGATCTGAATTATCCACAGTACTCAGAGTCTGTTTGATTGTTCTTTAAAATGTTATGGAGACAAAACGCGCCCAATTATTAAGATGCCTTAAAACGCATTACCAAACTTGAAGATCTTTCCTTTAATGAACTAAAGTTGCTTTACGATTCGAAAATTTCAAGAATTCAATGGTTATAAGGGTAACCCTGTGTACCTTTCAATTTCAAAAGTCCTGCAATATTTGTTGTTTTAACAGGTCCTGAAATATCAAATATTAGTCCATTACCCATCTCCGATATACACAATATGTTTAACAACTTTCACCCAATAATTTCTTACGTTCTTCATCTTCTTCTTATTTTTTTCTTCTTCTTTTTTTTTCTTCTTCTTCTCCTTCTTCTTCGTCTTCTTCTTCTTCTTTTGGGGCAAAGGGTGCTTCTCAGTTTATAGTTCTATGAGCACTTCCACAGTTATTACCTGAGAGCTTCCTCTTTTTCAAAAGAATGAGAAAATCTTCTGATCAGATACCCAAGAAGTGGTTCCTCGGGTTTTGTGGGGATCGACCCACTAAACATCATTCTCTCTCTTCCTCACTTTCGTGGTACGCCCATTAGGGATGACTTCGAGAAGGAAGGGATCGTACATGAGTACTCACCTCTATTGGTTAGCGTTCCACCAGCTACCAGCTAGTCTTAGGTTGTCCTCTCTCCCTTGGAAGCTTGGGTCTTGACTAGTACTACCCGTTGGACTCAAGTTCTTTGATGGATGAGGGGTTGGGGTGCAACTCAACTTGCTGTTGTCTGCCCTTCGTACACATCTTTTCAACAATGCTGTCCGTAGTGATATATCTACCGTATATCTCCTGCATACTCGACCTTTGCACCACGCACCGTGGGCATTCAAAGAGCACATGGTCCTGCATGTCCGAATCTGTGCAGATACCACCTAAAGCACCCATGACCTGAAAAAAAAAGTTCATGCTATGGGGCCTGCTCGTTCATTTAGACGCGCTCGGTATGGGCCTATGTTTCTATCTACTCTTGCTGGAGGAATCCCATTCCCTCTGCCACTTCAACATAGACGATGTTCTGGCGATCCGTCTCGCGCCTGTCGTGCCGCGTCGCCCGAAGCACTCTTCGTCCTCTGCCAACACTAAAGCTATGGGCATCATGCCCGCTAGCACATATACCGCGTCTTTGAGACCGTGCGGTATGCGTTCACCACCCTAAGGCACATCAGCCTGTGGGTACTCTCAAGTCGCAAGCTATGCTCTCTGCACCTCTAGGGTGCTACACTGTATCAGCACTAGCGCACAGAGAAAGAAAGTCTGCAGAAAGTGTGCAGAAAGTCTCATATATTTCTCCAGAAATTTCTCAAATAATTCCTCCAAGAAATACCTCAAGAATTCCTCCTGAAATTTTTTATAGGAAAGTTTTTCTAAGAATGTCTGCCAAATTTCCTACTATTTATCCTCCAGGGATTCCTCCAGGAATTGTTCCACGGATTCCTCCAGCAAATTATAAGAGAATTTCTTACATAAATCTTCCAAGAATTCCTCTTGGAATTCCTTGAGAAATTCCTCCAGGAAATTCTCTAGAAATTTCATCAAGAATTCCTCCAGGGATTTATCTATGAATTTCTTTAAAAGTTCTGCCAAAAATTTCTCCAGGAATTCCTCCAAGAATTCCTCCGGAAATTCCTCCACGAATTTCCCAGGGATTTCTTCAAAAAATCCTCTAGGAATTTCTGTCACAATTCCTCTAGAGAATCCTAAAGGAATGTCTCCAGGAATATATTCCTCCAGAAAATCTTTCACAGATTTCTCCAGGAATTTCTCTAGGATTTTTCCAGGCAATCCTCCAGGGATTCATTAATAAATTTCTTAAGAAATAACTTTAAAAATCCTCCAGAAATTCCTCCAGATATTTCTTTAGAAATTCCTTCGAGGAATTCTTTCAGACATAATTCCAGATATTTCTCCAGGAAACTTCATATATTTCTCCAGAAATTGCTGAAATAATTTCTCCAGTAGAATTCCTAGAATTCTCCTAGAATTCCTCCAGAGATTCCTCCTAAAATTTCTTCTAGAAAAAAAATTCTAAAAATGTCTGCCAAAATTCTTTCTATATACCCTCCAGGAGCTGTTACAAGATTCCTCCAGAAAATCCTCAAGGAATTTCTCACGGAATTCCTCGAGAAATTCCTCCAAGGGTTACGCCATAGATTCCTTCAGGAAATTCTCCTGGAAATTCTCAAGGAATTTCTTCTGAAATTCCTCCAGGGGTTCATCCATAAATTTCTTCGGATATTCCTTAAAAATGCTTTCAGAAATTCGTCCAGGAATTCTATCAGAAATTCTTGCAAATATCCTCTAGGAATTTCTGCAGGAATTTCTCCAGAGAATCCTCCACGGATTTTTTTCCAGAAGTTACTCCAGGGATTCATTAATAAAGTTCTTCAGAAATTCCTCATAAAAAAAATCCTCCAGAAATTCCTCTAGGTATTCCTTCAGAAATTCCTCGAGGGGTTCCTTCAGACATTTTACCAGAAATTTCTCCAGGAAGCCACATATATTTTTCCTGAAATTCACAAATAATTCCTCCAGGAATTCCTCCAGTAAATACTTCAGGAATTCCTCCTGCAATTTCTGTTATGAAAAATCCTGTAGGAATGTCTGCTAGAATCCCTTCAACATTTTCTTTCAGTGTTTGCTCCAGGAATAGCTCCACGGATTCCTTCAGAAAATACTGAAGGAATTTCTCCCGGAACTTATCCAAGAAATCCTCCATGGATTCTTCCAGGAATTTCGCCAGGATATTTTCCAGGAATTTCTTCAGAAATTCCTTCATGGATTCCTCCAGGATATTTCTCCAAAATATTTCTCCAAAAATACCTCAAAGAATTTCTTCGGAAATTCCTCCATTTATTCTTCCAAAAATTCCTTTAGAAATTTCTTCTTAAATACCTCCAGGAATAGCAGGAATTCTGCCAGGAACTTCTGCAGGGTTTCCTCTAGGAATTACTCCTCGGGTGTCTCCAGAAAATCCACAAGCAATTTCTCCCGGAGCTCTTCCAGGAATCATCTCAGGAATTCCTGAAAGTATTCCTCCAGAAAATCCCCTAATAATTTCTCCAGGAATTTCTGCAAAAATTACTCCTTAGAATCCTCTAGGATTTTCTGCCAGAAGTCTAAAGGAATGTCTCCCGAAACTCTTCCAAGAATTCCTCCAGCTGAGTTCTGCATTTTTTCATCTTTTTACTGAGTTTTCAACAGCAGATTTTAATCGGTACACTCGGTAATCAATATTTACCGTTCATCAGTAACGATATTTACCGTTCATCTGTAATTTTTGTTCATTTGCAGAGCTCGTTAACTCATTTACAGAGTATTCAGCAAAAGGGATAACCGAGCGTACCGAGTTAAATCTGCTGTTGAGAACTCAGTAAAAAGATGGGGAAAATACCGAGCTGATCTTAGTGTGTAGGGCTAAACATTTCTTTAATACAGATTAAAAAATATTGTGTATGCACAATGCCAAAATGGTGCATCAAATTTAAAAGTAAACCACATCATAATGGTGCATACGATGCCTAGATGATATAGTAAATACCAAAATGGTGCATGCAAAGCTTTGAAGAAGGCGCATGATGCTAATGTGCTGCATTAGTTTGTCACCGTTATTCAAAGATTATCAACATGTTGCATAGTTAGGTGCACGAATTGCAAAAATGGTGTATAGAATACTAAAAAGTATGTGATCATCACACCATAATGGTGCATCAGATGCGTAGATTATATAATAAACGCTGAAATGATGCTTGGAAAGCTTTGATGGTGCATGAAATTTAATAATGGTGCATATCAGTATGATGCATTAGATTCCTAATTGATTAAAAGACAGTGCATGAGACCAGTATAATGCATGGATACCTAGATGATTCTGTGGACGCTTTGAAGAAGGTGCAAGATGTTAGTGTGCTGTATTAGTTATCACCGTTAATTAGCGATACTCGATCAGCATGGATGCCTGGATGATTCTATGAACATCGAGGTTGTGCATGGGATACTAAGAAATTGTATGTGTCAGTGGTACATTAGTTGCCACCATGGTTCAGTGATTCTCAAGATTGCATGATTAGATCAAAGGTGCAAGAATTGTAAAAATGGTGCATAGAATTTGATGTGGTACGGAAGTCAACATGGATCAGGCACATGGAATACAATTTGGTGCACGATATTCCAAAATAGAGACTATAAAATTCAAATGTGAAATAAATTCTTATATGACGCGTGAGATGGTGCTTAGATGTTTCTCTGAACATCATCGTGGTGCATGGAATGCAAAAAAGCTGCATGACGTCTGTGTGGTGCATTAGTATCACCATGGTTCTATTATACTGGTGCAATACATACATTTTCATATGATAATACATAATATGGTGCACGAATTGCATAAATGGTGCAGGAAACTCAATGTGGCACAGAAATCAACATGGTCCAGGTACATGAAATGCTATTTTGTATGCAAAATGCCAAAATGGTGCATGGGATTCAAATATGAACCACATCATAATGGTGCATAAGATGCCTAAATGATATGATGAATGCAGAAATGGTGTATGGAATGGTTAATGATGCGTATCATATGATAAACGCTGAAATGGTGCTTGAAAAGCTTTGATGGTGCATGCAAATTAATGATGGTGCATTAGATACCCAATTGATTAAAATACATTGCATGAGATCAGCATAATGCATGTATACCTAGATAATTCTGTGGACATAATGATGGTGCATTGAAAGCTTGACACTCGAAATTGTGCATGGCCAGGTGCACGAATTGCAAAAATGGTGCTTGGAATTCAATGTGGTGCTTAAGTCACCATGATTCACGTACATGGAATACAGTTTTGGAATACAAAATACCAAAATGGTGCATGTTGTTCAAATGTGGTGCTGACATCACAAACTAGTTGAGTAAAAGATGGTGGTAAATGGAATACTAAAAAAATGTACGTGTCAGTGGTGCAATAGTTGCAACCATGATTCAGTTATTCTCAACATTGCATGGGTAGATCCAAGGTGCAAGAACTGCAAAAAATGGTGCATAGAATTTAATATGGTGCGGAAGCCAATATGGATCAGGTACATGGAATACAATTTAGTGTACGATATGCCAAAATGGAGCCTGTGATATTCAAATGTGAATTAAAAGCTTAGATGATATATGAGATGTTGAGATGGTGCATGGAACTTGAAGATGTTGCATGATGTCAGTATACTGCATTTGATGGCAATAGAATTCAATTACTCTCAATATGGTGCATGAGATGTTTTTTTATAAAAGGGGGGGCAAGTGCCCCCCCCCCCTTGCCCCCCCCTCCTGTGCACGCTAGTGTGTATCAGTGATGTGGCAACAATCCATTGATAACGCTTGGAGATCTTCAGGTCTTTACTCGTGGAAGAAGGACCTAGAACATCTATGGAAATTAGTTCTTTACAGAAAAATGATTCATGGACCTGTAGAATGTTACAACGTATCAGTAAGGTAACAACAAACCATTGATTACGCTTGTAGATCTGAAGGCCTCATGGGAGTTCTTGGAGGACCTAGATCACATTTGGAAAGTAGTTCTCTACAAAACCGTGCTCCAAGGATCTGTAGCATGTTGCATCGTATCAGTCATGGAAGAACAATCCATTGAGTACGCTTGTAGATCTCAAGGCCTTAACTCGCGGAAGTTCATGGAAGACGTAGCATACCTTTGGAAATGTATACTCTTCAGTACACTGCTCTGGGACCTCTGGGATGTTACAACGCATGATCGGTAATGTAGCAAGAAACAATTGGCTATGATTGTAGATCTTCAGGCCTTTACTCGCGGAAGTTCTTGGAGATCCAAATTGGAGGTCATATTTGAAAATTATTTATTTACAGAACAATGCTCCTTACACCTGTAGGATGTTGCACCGTATCAGTAATGTAACAACAATTGATTGAATACTCTAGTACACGGGTTCCCAACCAGTGGTCCGCGGCCCCCTAGGGGGCCGTGAAACCAGTCCAGGGGAGCCGCGGTGTTACCAAAAAAAATGTTAAAGTTCTATTCAATTTTGTGAAAATTATACGAATTTTTTATTTTGTATGCCGCCACCTCCAAAAGCCAAAATTTCAAGAACAAATTTTCAGTATAAAACGCCTCCGAAAGAAAAAAAATTCGGCTGCGCCGCTATTTTTCAACTACGATTTAAATTTAATGTGCTTAACATCAATGTTTACGAAATGTGAGTAGCGAATAAAAAAAAATCTATCATTGATCGTCAAAAATCCCTCCCACAGTAGATTTCTGTACTAAAAAATCGGTTTCGTTCACTTAATTCATATTTTTTTTTTCTATTTTTTTTATAGGGCCCCAGATGTTTTGAAAATTCTTAAAGGGGGTCGCCACCTAAAAAAGGTTGGTCATTAGGGAAGGTCATTAGGCCAAATGGTCATTAGGCCGAATGGTCATTAGGCCGAATGGTCATTAGGCCGAATGGTCATTAGGCCGAATGGTCATTAGGCCGAATGGTCATTAGGCCGAATGGTCATCAGGACGAATTGAAAGTTAGCCGTTGTTTTTACCTTTTCCAACAATTTTTGCCAAAAACTAGTTTAACAATGAAACTAGAAAGCATAGCCTATGTTTTAAAGAAGGAAAAATTTATGAATTAAATATCAGCAGTTGCAGCGCCAAAAACTATTTTAGCAATGATACTAGAAAGAACAGCTGAGAAGCAGGCTTTGCCTCAGTGGGGACGTAACGGCAAGAATAAGACCCAATGACCATTCGGCCTAATGACCATTCGGCCTAATGACCATTCGGCCTAATGACCATTCGGCCTAATGACCATTCGGCCTAATGACCATTCGGCCTAATGACCATTCGGCCTAATGACCATTCGGCCTAATGACCATTCGGCCTAATGACCATTCGGCCTAATGACCATTCGGCCTAATGACCATTCGGCCTAATGACCATTCGGCCTAATGACCATTCGGCCTAATGACCATTCGGCCTAATGACCATTCGGCCTAATGACCATTCGGCCTAATGACCATTCGGCCTAATGACCATTCGGCCTAATGACCATTCGGCCTAATGACCATTCGGCCTAATGACCATTCGGCCTAATGACCATTCGGCCTAATGACCATTCGGCCTAATGACCATTCGGCCTAATGACCATTCGGCCTAATGACCATTCGGCCTAATGACCATTCGGCCTAATGACCATTCGGCCTAATGACCATTCGGCCTAATGACCATTCGGCCTAATGACCATTCGGCCTAATGACCATTCGGCCTAATGACCATTCGGCCTAATGACCATTCGGCCTAATGACCATTCGGCCTAATGACCATTCGGCCTAATGACCATTCGGCCTAATGACCATTCGGCCTAATGACCATTCGGCCTAATGACCATTCGGCCTAATGACCATTCGGCCTAATGACCATTCGGCCTAATGACCATTCGGCCTAATGACCATTCGGCCTAATGACCATTCGGCCTAATGACCATTCGGCCTAATGACCATTCGGCCTAATGACCATTCGGCCTAATGACCATTCGGCCTAATGACCATTCGGCCTAATGACCATTCGGCCTAATGACCATTCGGCCTAATGACCATTCGGCCTAATGACCATTCGGCCTAATGACCATTCGGCCTAATGACCATTCGGCCTAATGACCTTCGGCCGAATGGCCTTCGGCCTAATGACCTTCGGCCGAATGGCCTTCGGCCTAATGACCTCCGGCCGAATGGCCTTCGGCCTAATGACCTTCGGCCGAATGGCCTGACACCGTAATGCGCGAGTGCCAGCTGTCTCGACCTCATTCAGTCCTCCACTATGCCAATTACGTGCGTTGCTGTCAGTTCCACTTCCTTATCGACTCGCCGTATACCTTACTTACCTTACCTTACCAGTCAGACTAAGGCCTGAGTGACCTCTGCTGTACATACATACGAGTCGTCTCCATTCTACTCGGTCCTTGGCTGAGAGTCTCCAGTTCCGCACTCTGCGAAGGGTTCGCAAGTCGTTCTTCACTTGATCGACCTAGCTCGCTGCGCATCACGTCTTCTTGTACCGGTCGGGTGATTCTCGAGAACCATTTTAACCGGGTTACTATCCGAAATCCTGTTGATGTGACCCGCCCACCGTAGCCTCCCGAGTTTCGCAATGTGTGTAGACGATGGTTGTTTCTCTCAGCAGCTGATACAGTTCGTGATTCATTCGCCTTCTCCAAGTCCCGTCTTCCATCTGCACTCCGCCGTAGATGGTACGCAACACCTTCCGTTCGAAAACTCCAAGGGCGCGTTGGTCCTCTGCACGTAGAGTAGATGCTTCGGGCCAAGGCCGTGCCCATAGAGAACTACCGGTTTAATCAGCGTTTTGTAGATAGTTAACGATCGTAGAGTTCTGCGGAGTCCACAGTAAGCTCGATTTTCTGCCACAATGCGTCTCTGAATTACTCTGCTGGTGGCCTTGTTGTTCACGATTCGGGCTTAGAAAAATTTCATCAGCTTTTGACTTACAAGAATTTCGCTAGCTAGGTTTGATTCAATACAAAATATGGGGTCCGCGAGCGTGGGAAAGTGTGCTGATTTATGACTTGATGACGGCATGTTGGATCCCCTCCAGGATGTCCTTTTTGGGATTCCACAGGAATTCCAGGTATCTTAAACGATTTCTCCACAACTTTGCTACAGGACTCCTTCAGGAGTTTCTTGAGGGATTCCCAGGGACTTCTTGAGGAGATTCTTCCGGGGATTTATTTATTTTTCTAACATTTTTTTAAAGTTCCTTCTGGAGTTCTTGCAGGAGTTTCTTCTGAGATTCCTAGAGAGGTTGCGGCTGGGATTCCTTCAAGAACACTTATCAGGATTCCTCCAGCAGGAAGAACTACCGGGATTCTTTCAAATATTCTTTCCTGAGTTGCCTGAGGAATACCTGCTGAGATTGTTTGTGGAATTCTTTGATTTTTTTAAATTTCCTTCCAAATTTTGTTTAGATATTAATCCCTTTAGGATAACTCATTCAAGGATTTGCCCAGCATTTTTTATGAGATTCTTCCAACAATTCTTTACGTGGTTCCTTCACATTTTTTTTTTCTAGGATCCTTCTAAGATTTCCTTCTGTGATTCCTCAGGGAGCTATGTCTGAGATTCTTTTTGGGGTTCCTTCTGAAGTTCCCTTCCAAGAGATTCTACTGAGATTCCTTCTGGGACTTCAAGGGATTTCTTTCGGGATTTCTCATAGAGTTCCGGAAATCCTCCAGGAAATTCGGAATCTCCTTCTGAGGAAAACCAGAAGGCACTTGCTGGAATATTTTCTCAAGGAAAGCCAGTAGGAACTTCATTAGGTATTCTATAAACAAGGAAGGATATCCGTTTAACGGATTCCGTTAAAATTTCAGAATGAACTTCCACAGAAATTGCAGAAGGATCTGCAGGGATTCCAAACGGAACTCTTGGAGGAAACCAGAAAAGAGTTCCTAGATGAATCCTGAAGAGCGCTCCTGAAGAAATCCTGGAAGTAGTTTCTGAATTAATTCCAGGAGAATTTCCCGCAATAAGTTTCAAGAGGAATCCCAGAAAGAGTTCCACAAGGTATCGCGGAACAAATTTTTGAATAAATCCATGAAGGAGTTCCTGAAGGAATTCCAGAAGCAATTTCTGACAGAAGCACCTAAAAATTCCCGGAGAAATCCCTGATGGAGAATCCCGGAAGGCGTTTCCGAAAGAATCCTGGAAGTAGTTCCTGGAGGAATCCCGGAAAATGTTCTCTGTGGAATTATCGTAGGAATCCTGAAAGGAATTTTCAAAACAATTCCAAAAATAGTTCCGGGAGGAGCTTCAGGAAAAATCATGAAGAAGTTTTTGGAGGAGTACTGAAAGAAGTTCTTGTAGAATTCCTGGAAGGATCTCATAAAGAATTCCTGAAGAAATCCCAGAGAGAACTCCTGGAGAAATTCCGAAAGAAATCCCTGATAAAATTGCTGGAATTCCCAGGAATACCTTCTGGAAGTCAAATAAAAAACTATCGAAGACATTTCAAAGGAAATTTCTAGGAGAATCTAGGATGGAATTCCTGGTGGATGAAGGAACCTAGGAATTCCTGAAGTAATCAAAGATTCCCCCGGGAATACTTCCTGGAGGAATCCTGACAAGAGCTCTTGAAGGAATCACAGACGGAATCTCTTTAGGAATCTCAGAAGAATCTCTAGGAAGAACCCCAAAGAATCATCAAGAACTCCTTGGAATGCTAGAAGGACCTCCTGGAGGGGTACCTATACTAGCCACTCCTCGAGTCCACGTGTCACATCCGCTGTAGCTTCGAGACGATCTAGACGATGTCCGATGAAATGGCAGTTCAGCCAAACTCGTCTTTACACATCCTTACCTGAGGTGGTCGCAACCCCTTACTGCCTTCTATCTGGGATGAGCCGGCCTATTCAGGCCCACCATTCCCACCTTTCCTGGATGCCTGGCTGGAGTCCAACTTGCCTAATAACTGCCTTCCGCTGTTTAGGCTAATAACCTCCTGGTCTTGCGTGCGGCCGCCGCCTGGTAGTTCCTCTCCTGTCGGCTTGGCTTCTTCGCACGCTTCAGCGGTATTGCTTTGTCGTAAGCAATCGCGTATGGCGTATCCTATTCAGCCTACCCGCGAATACGAAGCCTTTAGTCTGGGTAGACTTTGGCGTCTTCAGCTTCACGGGCTCTGCTGCTGCCGCAGTTGCCATAAGTTTATCGTGGTCTCAACTCAACTATAGTAGTGAGCATTTGTAATGTAAGAACTTCCGAGCGGCCATCATTCTGCAGTATGCCGCCTACAAAGTACCCAAATCATTTTTCGACGTCAGTGGCCTAAAGCGAATTGGTTCGTGGGAAGTTATCAATCCGGCTTCGTCGATGACCGGTGAATAACGGACCAGATATTCACCGTGAAGCTCGTAAATACTGGGTCCCAACGCATCACCTGGTAATCGACTTCAAGGCGATACATTGTGATAGCTACTTAAAATTCTGGTGAAATAGAAAAAGATGCCCAGTGTCGTGTCACACGCATTCCACCCTCGTGGACACAGCGGGCGTTTGTGTGGCGCTTTCCGAATCACCGAGTCACGTTGTTGTGTGTATGTGGGAAAACAGGACGTAACTATGTACCTATGTAGAGTGGTATCAAATCAATCAGTGTGAATGAGGCGAGGCGAGGACTTCAGCGAGAAAGCATGCTTGCACTAGTCTTGGTGTGGGTGTGTTGTTGGGTCGGGTGGGCTACTCTTGGTGGAAAGCAACAGCAAATTTTATCACCGATAACACGCGAACGCCACCCGCCCGTGTCTCGTGAAGAAGTGGGATTCCTTCATCATGAATGGAATTTGTTGGTGGGTTCAGTTTGAGTGAAAGCATTTGTGCGAGGGTGGATTTTGTTGGGGAATAGACCGGACGGGGGGATTCCAATAGCTAAAAAGGTTCCTCGGGATGCGGTGGGGATTGTGTTTGAAATGACCGATACACACCACGTGAGGGCTTCTTTATCCAGCTTTCCTTTACGGGTCATGGTCTTCAATCCACGTTGGCCGATATGTCCGAGTCGACGATGCCAAAGATTTCCGATCGCTACCTCGCAGTGATACGCCTAACTCCATCAAGTGTTATTGGTTCCACTGCTTGATTCTTGATTTTTCCAGGAGTTTCTTCAGCGATTCCTCCAGGAACTCCCTCAGGGATTCCTCCAGAAACTCCCTCAGGGATTTCTCCAGGAACTCCCTCAGGGATTCCTCCAGGAACTCCCTCAGGGATTCCTCCAGGAACTCCCTCAGGGATTCCTCCAGGAACTCCCTCAGGGATTCCTCCAGGAACTCCCTCAGGGATTCCTCCAGGAATTCCCTCAGGGATTCCTCCAGGAATTCCCTCAGGGATTCCTCCAGGAATTCCCTCAGGGATTCCTCCAGGAATTCCCTCAGGGATTCCTCCAGGAATTCCCTCAGGGATTCCTCCAGGAATTCCCTCAGGGATTCCTCCAGGAATTCCCTCAGGGATTCCTCCAGGAATTCCCTCAGGGATTCCTCCAGGAATTCCCTCAGGGATTCCTCCAAGAATTCTCTCAGGGATTCCTCCAGGAATTCCCTCAGGGATTCCTCCAGGAATTCCCTCAGGGATTCCTCCAGGAATTCCCTCAGGGATTCCTCCAGGAATTCCCTCAGGGATTCCTCCAGGAATTCCCTCAGGGATTCCTCCAGGAATTCCCTCAGGAATTCCTCCAGGAATTCCCTCAGGGATTCCTCCAAGAATTCCCTCAGGGATTCCTCCAGGAATTCCCTCAGGGATTCCTCCAGGAATTCCCTCAGGGATTCCTCCAGGAATTCCCTCAGGGATTCCTCCAGGAATTCCCTCAGGGATTCCTCCAGGAATTCCCTCAGGGATTCCTCCAGGAATTCCCTCAGGGATTCCTCCAGGAATTCCCTCAGGGATTCCTCCAGGAATTCCCTCAGGGATTCCTCCAGGAATTCCCTCAGGGATTCCTCCAGGAATTCCCTCAGGGATTCCTCCAAGAATTCTCTCAGGGATTCCTCCAGGAATTCCCTCAGGGATTCCTCCAGGAATTCCCTCAGGGATTCCTCCAGGAATTCCCTCAGGGATTCCTCCAAGAATTCTCTCAGGGATTCCTCCAGGAATTCCCTCAGGGATTCCTCCAGGAATTCCCTCAGGGATTCCTCCAGGAATTCCCTCAGGGATTCCTCCAGGAATTCCCTCAGGAATTCCTCCAGGAATTCCCTCAGGGATTCCTCCAGGAATTCCCTCAGGAATTCCTCCAGGAATTCCCTCAGGGATTCCTCCAAGAATTCCCTCAGGGATTCCTCCAGGAATTCCCTCAGGGATTCCTCCAGGAATTCCCTCAGGGATTCCTCCAGGAATTCCCTCAGGGATTCCTCCAGGAATTCCCTCAGGGATTCCTCCAGGAATTCCCTCAGGGATTCCTCCAGGAATTCCCTCAGGGATTCCTCCAGGAATTCCCTCAGGGATTCCTCCAGGAATTCCCTCAGGGATTCCTCCAGGAATTCCCTCAGGGATTCCTCCAGGAATTCCCTCAGGGATTCCTCCAGGAATTCCCTCCAGGGATTCCTCCAGGAATTCCCTCCAGGGATTCCTCCAGGAATTCCCTCCAGGGATTCCTCCAGGAATTCCCTCCAGGGATTCCTCCAGGAATTCCCTCCAGGGATTCCTCCAGGAATTCCCTCCAGGGATTCCTCCAGGAATTCCCTCCAGGGATTCCTCCAGGAATTCCCTCCAGGGATTCCTCCAGGAATTCCCTCCAGGGATTCCTCCAGGAATTCCCTCCAGGGATTCCTCCAGGAATTCCCTCCAGGGATTCCTCCAGGAATTCCCTCCAGGGATTCCTCCAGGAATTCCCTCCAGGGATTCCTCCAGGAATTCCCTCCAGGGATTCCTCCAGGAATTCCCTCCAGGGATTCCTCCAGGAATTCCCTCCAGGGATTCCTCCAGGAATTCCCTCCAGGGATTCCTCCAGGAATTCCCTCCAGGGATTCCTCTAGGAATTCCCTCCAGGGATTCCTCCAGGAATTCCCTCCAGGGATTCCTCCAGGAATTCCCTCCAGGGATTCCTCCAGGAATTCCCTCCAGGGATTCCTCCAGGAATTCCCTCCAGGGATTCCTCCAGGAATTCCCTCCAGGGATTCCTCCAGGAATTCCCTCCAGGGATTCCTCCAGGAATTCCCTCCAGGGATTCCTCCAGGAATTCCCTCCAGGGATTCCTCCAGGAATTCCCTCCAGGGATTCCTCCAGGAATTCCCTCCAGGGATTCCTCCAGGAATTCCCTCCAGGGATTCCTCCAGGAATTCCCTCCAGGGATTCCTCCAGGAATTCCCTCCAGGGATTCCTCCAGGAATTCCCTCCAGGAATTCCTCCAGGGATTCCTCCAGGAATTCCCTCCAGGGATTCCTCCAGGAATT
Organism: Aedes albopictus; assembly: GCF_035046485.1. Lineage (NCBI taxonomy): Eukaryota > Metazoa > Arthropoda > Insecta > Diptera > Culicidae > Aedes > Aedes albopictus. The sequence goes on along the minus strand of NC_085136.1, from coordinate 329,632,237 downwards.
CCCTCCAGGAATTCCTCCAGGGATTCCTCCAGGAATTCCCTCCAGGAATTCCTCCAGGGATTCCTCCAGGAATTCCCTCCAGGGATTCCTCCAGGAATTCCCTCCAGGGATTCCTCCAGGAATTCCCTCCAGGGATTCCTCCAGGAATTCCCTCCAGGGATTCCTCCAGGAATTCCCTCCAGGGATTCCTCCAGGAACTCCCTCAGGGATTCCTCCAGGAATTCCCTCAGGGATTCCTCCAGGAATTCCCTCAGGGATTCCTCCAGGAATTCCCTCAGGGATTCCTCCAAGAATTCCCTCAGGGATTCCTCCAGGAATTCCCTCCAGGGATTCCTCCAGGAATTCCCTCCAGGGATTCCTCCAGGAATTCCCTCCAGGGATTCCTCCAGGAATTCCCTCCAGGGATTCCTCCAGGAATTCCCTCCAGGGATTCCTCCAGGAATTCCCTCCAGGGATTCCTCCAGGAATTCCCTCCAGGGATTCCTCCAGGAATTCCCTCCAGGGATTCCTCCAGGAATTCCCTCCAGGGATTCCTCCAGGAATTCCCTCCAGGGATTCCTCCAGGAATTCCCTCCAGGGATTCCTCCAGGAATTCCCTCCAGGGATTCCTCCAGGAATTCCCTCCAGGGATTCCTCCAGGAATTCCCTCCAGGGATTCCTCCAGGAATTCCCTCCAGGGATTCCTCCAGGAATTCCCTCCAGGGATTCCTCCAGGAATTCCCTCCAGGGATTCCTCCAGGAATTCCCTCCAGGGATTCCTCCAGGAATTCCCTCCAGGGATTCCTCCAGGAATTCCCCCCAGGGATTCCTCCAGGAATTCCCTCCAGGGATTCCTCCAGGAATTCCCTCCAGGGATTCCTCCAGGAATTCCCTCCAGGGATTCCTCCAGGAATTCCCTCCAGGGATTCCTCCAGGAATTCCCTCCAGGGATTCCTCCAGGAATTCCCTCCAGGGATTCCTCCAGGAATTCCCTCCAGGGATTCCTCCAGGAATTCCCTCCAGGGATTCCTCCAGGAATTCCCTCCAGGGATTCCTCCAGGAATTCCCTCCAGGGATTCCTCCAGGAATTCCCTCCAGGGATTCCTCCAGGAATTCCCTCCAGGGATTCCTCCAGGAATTCCCTCCAGGGATTCCTCCAGGAATTCCCTCCAGGGATTCCTCCAGGAATTCCCTCCAGGGATTCCTCCAGGAATTCCCTCCAGGGATTCCTCCAGGAATTCCCTCCAGGGATTCCTCCAGGAATTCCCTCCAGGGATTCCTCCAGGAATTCCCTCCAGGGATTCCTCCAGGAATTCCCTCCAGGGATTCCTCCAGGAATTCCCTCCAGGGATTCCTCCAGGAATTCCCTCCAGGGATTCCTCCAGGAATTCCCTCCAGGGATTCCTCCAGGAATTCCCTCCAGGGATTCCTCCAGGAATTCCCTCCAGGGATTCCTCCAGGAATTCCCTCCAGGGATTCCTCCAGGAATTCCCTCCAGGGATTCCTCCAGGAATTCCCTCCAGGGATTCCTCCAGGAATTCCCTCCAGGGATTCCTCCAGGAATTCCCTCCAGGGATTCCTCCAGGAATTCCCTCCAGGGATTCCTCCAGGAATTCCCTCCAGGGATTCCTCCAGGAATTCCCTCCAGGGATTCCTCCAGGAATTCCCTCCAGGGATTCCTCCAGGAATTCCCTCCAGGGATTCCTCCAGGAATTCCCTCCAGGGATTCCTCCAGGAATTCCCTCCAGGGATTCCTCCAGGAATTCCCTCCAGGGATTCCTCCAGGAATTCCCTCCAGGGATTCCTCCAGGAATTCCCTCCAGGGATTCCTCCAGGAATTCCCTCCAGGGATTCCTCCAGGAATTCCCTCCAGGGATTCCTCCAGGAATTCCCTCCAGGGATTCCTCCAGGAATTCCCTCCAGGGATTCCTCCAGGAATTCCCTCCAGGGATTCCTCCAGGAATTCCCTCCAGGGATTCCTCCAGGAATTCCCTCCAGGGATTCCTCCAGGAATTCCCTCCAGGGATTCCTCCAGGAATTCCCTCCAGGGATTCCTCCAGGAATTCCCTCCAGGGATTCCTCCAGGAATTCCCTCCAGGGATTCCTCCAGGAATTCCCTCCAGGGATTCCTCCAGGAATTCCCTCCAGGGATTCCTCCAGGAATTCCCTCCAGGGATTCCTCCAGGAATTCCCTCCAGGGATTCCTCCAGGGATTCCTCCAGGAATTCCCTCAGGGATTCGTCCAGGAATTCCCTCAGGGATTCCCCCAGGAATTCCCTCAGGGATTCCTCCAGGACTTCCCTCAGGCATTCCTCCAGGACTTCCCTCAGGGATTCCTCCAGGACTTCCCTCAGGGATTCCTCCAGGACTTCCCTCAGGGATTCCTCCAGGACTTCCCTCAGGGATTCCTCCAGGAATTCCCTCAGGGATTCGTCCAGGAATTCCCTCAGGGATTCGTCCAGGAATTCCCTCAGGGATTCCTCCAGGAATTCCCTCCAGGGATTCCTCCAGGAATTCCCTCAGGGATTCCCCCTGGAATTCCCTCAGGGATTCCCCCTGGAATTCCCTCAGGGATTCCCCCTGGAATTCCCTCAGGGATTCCTCCAGTGATTACTCCAGGAATTCCTCCAGGGATTTTTCAGGAATTCTCTAGGGATGCTTCCAGGAATTTCTCTAGGGATTCTTCCAGGAATCCCTCTACGGATTCCTCCAGAAATTCCTCTAGGGTTTCCTCCAGGAACTCCTCTAGGGATTCATATAGGAATTCCTCTAGCGATTCCTCCAGGAATTCTTCTAAGGATTCCTCCAGTAATTGCTCTAGGGATTCCTCCAGCAACTCTTCAAGGGATTCCTCCAGGAATTCCTCAAGGTGGTAGGATTCCTCCAGGAATTCATCTAGGGATTCCTCCAGGAATTCATCTAGGGATTCCTCCAGAAATTCCTTCCGCGATTCCTCCAGAAATTCCTCCAGGGATTCCTCCAGGAATTCCTCCAGGGATTCCTCCAGGAATTCCCTCCAGGGATTCCTCCAGGAATTCCTCCAGGGATTCCTCCAGGAATTCCTCCAGGGATTCCTCCAGGAATTCCTCCAGGGATTCCTCCAGGAATTCCTCCAGGGATTCCTCCAGGAATTGCTCCAGGAATTTGTCCAAGAGTTCCTCTAGGGATTCCTCCAGGGATTACCCCAGGAATTCCTCCAGGGATTACTCCAGGAATTCCTCTAGGAATTCCCCATGGAATTCCTCCAGGAATTCCTCTAAGGATTCCTGCAGGAATTCCTCTATGGATTCCTGCAGGAATTCCTCTAAGGATTCCTGCAGGAATTCCTCTAAGGATTCCTGCAGGAATTCCTCTAGGGATTCTTCCAGGAATTCCTCTAGGGATTCCTCCAGGAATTCCTCTAGGGATTCCCCCAGGAATTCCTCTAGGGATTCCTCCAGGAATTCCTCTAGGGATTCCTTCAGGAATTCCTCTAGGGATTCCTCCAGGAATTCCTCTAGGGATTCCTCCAGGAATTCCTCTAGGGATTCCTCTAGGAATTCCTTTAGGGATTCCTCTTTAATTCCTTCTAGAATTCCATCGGGAATACCTCCAGGGATTCCTTAAGAAATTCTTTCAGGGATTCCTCCAGGAGTTCCTTCGGAGATTCTTCCAGGAATTTCATAGGGGTCCTCCAGGAAATCCTCCAGGGATTTCTACAAGCATATCTCCAGAGATTTTTTCAGAAATTCCATCAGGGATTCCTCCAGGAATTCATCCAGGGATTCCTCCAGCACCCAGTTGGCACTCAGTTCAGTTATTGCATTGCCGAATGAAACCTCTTTACAATAATGTTGCTGATGCAACATTTTTTTATGTTAAAATTATGTTTGAATAAATTTCCGATTTTAAAGCTGTTGTGCATGATTTATTATGAAACATGTTAAATCTACTAGAAAGGGTTTAACAATCAGATAATAAACTTAACTATTGGTTTACAAGTACGGGAAGCCTCCGTGATCTACTATCGAGCTAATTCATAGCAACACTTTGCGATATCTCCGACAAACCAACGAGTTGAATTCCCCAGCGTATGTAGTTCAGCTAAAGATCAATTTTCGTAGCGTCTTCAGCGTGCTCAGCTTCCCAATAGCTTCCGCCTTGTCCATCGTTATGCCAATACAGTACGAGAATGTTAGTTCCTGAAATTAGAGACGTAGTATTGGATCAACTTTACGATTAGCTCCTTGAAATCATGACTCGCTTACCCTCAACGACCTACAGTTCGTCAGTATGTGTTCCACGCTCTCATTGGTCAGTCCCTTCAAGTTCACCAGATACAGTCGCCGAAGCCCCGTCAACTTCCTCGTTATAACGTCCATACAATCGTCGTTGAAGCCCGTCTTGTTATACTCCACGTGTAGCGTCTCGATCAACGGACAGTTGCGTACCAGAAACGAAACGCCCTTGAACGTTACCCGTGGACAGTGGGTGAGGTGTAGTTCCCGCAATTCCGGTAGTGCCATCGTCAACAACGATGCGTCCGACATGTCCCGGCAGCTGTATTTCAGCATACGCAGGCCTTCGATCGTGTCGAAGCGCTGTACGCTGTCGTTCAGGATTTCGCGTTCTTTTAGCTGGGGGATTGAGTTACGGTCAACAGTTGTAGAGTTCCGAGACATCGCAGAATACTCACCACGTAGTTCTCCAAGTCGAGCCGTTCCACCCGTTGAACCCGCTCCATCAACGTCTGCACCACGATGATGTCCCGCATGAGCGTATCGTCGTCAACGTCCTCCAGGTAGAAGCTCCTCGCATTGGGAAAGGAGCAGAAAACGGCCGGCGATATGAGCGGGAACGTAACGGAAAGCGAGAAGTCCACGACGCTCCCGATGGAAGCGGATTCGTCCCAAGCGCGGACGTCGTACAGCGACATGGTCAGCTTGCGGAGGTGCTTCAACTCGGCGAACGCCTTGCAGTCGTGGATGCTCTCGGCGATCAGCTCCAGTTCTTGCAGGTCCGGGAGCATCCGAGGAATTTGGGAAACGGCGCGGAGAGATAGTTCGGATCCGATACGGAGGATGCGAAGCTGAGGTTGCTGGTAAAACAGCTGGATGAGGGCATCGGTGAAGTCGTCCTCGTTGCCGCCGCTCTTGATGTTGAGTTTGCGCAGTTTGAGATCGGGGAGGGAGTTGAGGTACTGGAGGAAGGGTTTCATTTCCTCAACCTTGACCGTGACCTCGCGCAGGGTGGATGCGTGTTGGTGGAGGATGGGTTTTAGGTGCCGAAGTTCTACTTCGAAGCGCTCTAAGCAGAGGATGGAGAGGGAACAGGACAGGAGGGGTGCGTTGAGGAGCATGAAGTAGTTGGGCATGAAGAACTTGAGGGATTTCAGGTTTTTGAGGCAGGGAAGGTAGAGTTCAGGGTTTTGGGGTTTTGCACCGTAGAGTTCATCGGATTCGGTTGTCAAACAGAGTTCTTCTAGGTTTGAAAGGTATGGGAAGACTTTGAGCATTCCCTCGGATAGCTGAACGACTTGAAGATGAAGGGACCTCAAGTTCGGTCCGCAGTGTTTGAAGAAATCGATGAATTCCGGTGCTTCGACAAGTTCTTCATTGGGAACCGTGATTTTGTAGTGTGACTTGGGAAAGGTATTCATTATTTGTGAAGATAGTAACGAGGGCATCGGGATCAGTTCATGGGTGACAGGATGGACCGGTTTTAGGTGTATTGTCACATATTTTGGAATGATGACCGTGAGGATGATGTCCTTCCAGGCGAGACAGACTAAGGCTGCGTTTTCCAGGTCGTCCGCAGAGAGATATCGGAAGATCTTTTCTAACAGCTAAAAGAGGCATAGTAGGCGTTGCTCTAGCAGTTAAAGTATAAAGGTTGCTTCGATTACCTACCTCGTTAGGAAGATTTTCAATTTCCATGCTTGCTTGGATCCGTTGGATGCGAATTAATCAGTTTTTCACTTTTATTTGATCAATATTTCCATCCGCAATGTTAAAAATAGCGAACATGTGTAATGTTGCATTTTTCTCATGCTCATTCAGAGATGTTTGGGAAAACAAGAATCAACAGGTGTTCGCTGTCCAGAAACATACAGGAACGGTCCGATTTTTCGGCGAATATGCGTCCCAGTGTTGAACAAAGTCAAATACAAACTACACTGGGGTAAAACTGCTTTTTAAAATCAAATGACTACTATACGGTCTAGTTTTCAAGATCGTTGCTACTCAAATACCAAAGTATGTTTTAACAAAATTTAAGTGCGACGGATATTCGAATGTTTCCTGTTCTAAAGCATGCGCAATAGACGAAGGAGTAAAACACCAGTTTCGTGCTAAAACGCTCGCTACAATTCGTATATTTCTAATAGGATACTAATTGAAATGCAGATCAGGAACAAGATCCGGCGCTATATCGTCGAATCCCAGTATCATCGAGTCCTCGTCCGCCTCTCCACCGCCGAAATTTCCGGCAGCCGCTATACCCACATCTTCTTTCTTTGGCACTACATCGACTTCCTTCTGGTGAACCGTACGCATATGGGTAACATAGCGGGCCCTGAACTTGAACGCCCTACCGCATTCGTCACAGTTAAGCTCTCGTCCCGTCTCCGGAGGTTTCTTGTTGTGGACTTGCTTCCAGTGGGTGTTCAGGAGTCCTTGAGTCGGAAAGCATTTGTCACAGTCGACACATTTGAAGTCCTTATCTTTGCGATGCGACAGGAGATGGGTCTTCAGGGTACATTTCTGCGTGAAACGGCGATCGCATTCGTTACAGATGAAGGGTTTCTCCTTCAGGTGACTGTTCTGGTGGTTCCGTAGGTTAGACTGGGTCGCGTAGGTCCGAGGGCAAAGGTCACACTTGTACGGACGATCCGCGGTGTGCGTCGAGAGGACATGCGTCTTCAGGGTTTGCGATTGGGCGAATCGCTTGCCGCACTGGTCGCACGAGTACGGCCGCTGATTGTTGTGCGTTCGGGAATGTACGTGCAGGTTGCTGATGTTGGTGAAGGCCTTCAGGCAAACCTGGAAATGGTGTATAGTAAGGTTGGGCGCTTTAAACGAATATCCAAGGGCACGAAAACTAGGCTTGACATGTACGTGGTGTGTTTCAATTAATAGTTTCTGGATTAATTACTGGCGCATGATTGGAAAATGTGATTGAAGAATGTTCTGGACTAATTAGAACGTCACGAAGTCCTAGTTCTAAGATCTTCATTAGCGTGGCTCAAAATACCACATGTCAAAAAGTTCGATGGGTACTCCTCTCATTTTGTTCTTTATGACGCCACGATGCTCTGGTCAAATTTTCGGCTCTATCCGTAACATTTTTAAGTTAAATATACTAGAAGAGGTTATTAGAACCACCATAAAACCAATATAAACGGTGTCAGATTTTATGGCGGTTCTCAAAACCTCTACAAGACCAAAAGGTCATCAAAATGTTACTTGGGAGGAGCGTTTGAAGGGGATGGCGTACTGTAGGGGAATTATGGAGAGTTATAGGTGATGCCAGAGACGTTTTAAGGGGTTTCAGGGTTCACCAAAACCCTCTAAAGTCTTCTGAAAAGTCATTGAAACCCTCTCAAACACCCCTGAAAATCCCAGGTTTCCCAGGATTCCAGGAAGTTCTAAGAGAGTTTCAGGGGTGGTTTCAAGGGTCTCGGGAGGTTTAAGGAGCGCAACAGAGGCGGTACAGGAGGTTTAAGAAAGTTACAGGGAGTTCTAGGAGACATTTCAGGCGGTGAAGGAGAATTTTCAGTAGGATTCATGGGCGTTTTCAGGGATTTTATGAATGTTGCAGGGGGTTTTCAGAGGCATATCAGAATGTTTCAGAAGATTTTCAGTGAATAACGGAAACGTTACACAGGTTAAGGAGCTCTACAGAGTTTCAAAGGATTTGCAGAGCCTCTGGAACCAGAGAAAACCCTCTGTTACTTTTAGTAGTGTCTACTGAAATCTCGGACGGTTTCAAGGGCGTTACAGGGGATCCGAGAGATTCAGGACAGTTTTGGTGGCGTTTGATTGAGTTTCAGAATGTAATGCGTTTCAGGGAGATTCATGGTATTTTGGAGGATTTCATGTACATCTCAGGAGGTTTTGGGAAGTCTCAGAGATTTCAGGAGGATTTTCAGAAGGTTCTGGAAAATTTTCAGCGGATTTCTGGGATGTTACAGGGACCTTTTAGAGAATTTTCGGGGGTTTCAAAGGATTTCAGGTTCGTTACAAAGGGTCTTCGGGAATTCAGGGAATTATCGAAGGCATTTCAAAGAGTTTCAGAGTATTTTCAGAATTTCCGAGGCATTACAGAAAGTTTCAAGGCGATGGGGGTTTAAATTTCCATATGATGTTATACCACAGGCACACATACCCGAACTTATCCCATTTTTCTCATAGATGGCCCGCAAAGTACGTAAGATTGGCCAATGACAAGGCCAATGATACCCACAGGTTTTTGAATACTTGTTGCAGTTAAGGCATTCAGAGCTCCGGATACATTGGTGAACTGGAGGAATGTATAATGTGAAACAACTTTTTGCGCATTTTGGTAGCGTCATAGATGACCCAAATCGCGGTGGGATTAGGACCTGTGAATCTACACTCGTAACGAACTAGCAGATTTATTCCAAACCTTGTTCCAAACTTGGTAGAGTACATTTTATACAGTTTAGAGTTGAAAAATTAAACACATTACGTATAAGTCAGACAGATTGTAGAGGGGCTTTAGCAGCTCTCAGGCGAGGTGGGGGGTAAATGTTCAGAGAGCGATTTCAACGTGTTTCAAAGCGTTTTAGAGTTTCCGGAGGCTTCAGGAAGCTGTAGAGGTTTTTTAACCATTTGGAGCCGGATGGGGTCATATATGACCCCAACATAGAAACGACTGTATAAATTCACCCATTCGATAAAACAAAATACTGTCTTTGGCAGAGTTTCTGCAAATTGAGCCGTCTATTAGGGAAAAAATAGAATATTTGTATTTGGGACTTCATTGATAACCTAGAACATCCTGAACTCGATGAAATTTGGAAAAACGAAATAAATGGCATACCAGTTGTTCTAAAAGCTGAACATGGATGTGGATTACGTTTGTATGTATTCATTTAGACTTCGTCAAGAATATCAAAAAGTGTTTTATATTCTGGGATGTTCTAGGTGTTGCAAACTGTCCTATAGTTAAGTCCTTTGAATCTACAAGAATAATTTTATGTATTTTCGCCACAAATAATAGCATTGCATAACCTACTGGGATCGGCGAAGCTATTGCCATCTTCAATGACATTTAGAGACACTACAGGGATATTCCAGGTCAGCCAAACTACCTTGATGTTCAGGACTTCAGGTCTACACTCGTAACAATAGCCATATCTGCTATACAGAGTAACGTCGCATATTTATCCGTGATTACTGGACCAATCTGAAGTCTACTTTTTTTTATAGACCTTTGGGACATTCAGGTTCGTCCAAACTGTTCTATAATGAAGTCCTTCAAATTAACAAGAAAAACTTTATGTGTTTTCGCCATAAATAATAGTATTACAAAATCTGCTGGGATCCGCGAAGCTCTTGATATCTCATATATCATTTAGAGACACTACAGGGATATTCCACGTCAGCCAAACTACTTTGGAGTTCAGGACTTCAGGTCTTCACTCGTAACAGTATTCATATCTGTTATACTGAGTAACGCTGCATAATCAACCGAAGTTTCTGCAGCAATCTGAAGTCTACTAGCTTATTATAAACCTTTGGGACATTCAGGTTCGTCCAAACTGTTCTATAGTGAAGTCCTTCAAATCTACAACAAAAATTTTATGTGTTTTCGCCATTAATAATAGCATTGCATAATCTGCTGAGATCCTCTAAGGTCTACAAATCTCAAATGCCGTTTAGAGACACTACAGGGATATTCCAGGTCAGCCAAACTACTTTAGAGTTCAGAACTTCAGGTCTACACTCGTAACAGTATCCATATCTGTTACACTGAGTAACGCTGCATAATTAATCGCAGTTACTAGAGCAACCTAAAGTCTACTAGCGTATTATAAATCTTTGGGACATTCGTGTTCGTCCAAACTGTTCTATAATGATGTCCTTCAAATCTACAAGAAAAATTGTATGTGTTTTCACCATAAACAATAGCACAGCATAATCTGCTGAGATCCGTGAAGCTCTTGAAATCTCAAATGCCATTTAAAGACACTATGTGAATGTTCCAGGTCAGCCAAGCTATCTTTGAGTTTAGAACTTCAGGTCTACAATCGTAACATAAGCTATATCTGACATACCGAGTAACGTTTCATAATCAGTCGCGGTTGCTGGACCAACCGGAAGTCTACTATATGAACCTTTGCGACATTGAGGGTCGTCCAATCTATCCTGAAGTTTAACTCTTGATAGTAGCAGTAACTATTCCCACAATGCACATTAACCCTAAAAGGGATACCTGGGGTCCATTGGACCCCAGGCGCCTATCAGAGCTCGTCTTTGATGGAACACACTCAGCAAGGTGACGAAACTGAGGCCATGAAGGTATCCCTTTTAGGGTTAAACTATAATCTGTAATCCTCCTAACTCATGATATAGTTATTTCAAGATAGTTTTAAGATATTTCAGATCAAAAACACTACTCCGGAGACAATAGCTTCAGGACTACACTTGTGATAATAGCTTTTGCCACGACGTTAAGTAGTGTTACATAATCCACTGTACTTACCAAAGTAGTTAGAGGAACAAAAAGGTTGTTATATATTTTTGGGATATTATAGGGGAAATTACCTATTCTCGGCCGTTTTGTTCTCTTCGTCTTTGGGGTTTTTTTTGAAACCTATTGAACTCAGAGTTGGTCTCAAATCCTTCCCAACTTAGCTGAATGTTATGGCCAAGTTTCAGGCAATTTGGCTGACAAAAACCCCCCATGACGAAGAGAACAAACCTGCCGATAATACCCATTGTCACCCTATGTGCTTCCTTACTGTTATGAAGATTAGTTGATAAAAACAACTACTGTAACTTTCAGAAGACTTGCTGGACATGATAGATTACAAATCGTAGTTTTCAATGAAAGAAGCTACCGTTATACCCGTAGACTTTAGGATCTAAACTCAAGAACAGTTTGGATAACCTAGGATATCCCGACTGCTTTGATATTGTCTATTAACCTTTCAGAAGACTTACTAGACATGATAGATTACAAATCGTAACTTTGTATAATGAAAGAAGTTACCGTTACACTCGTAGACTTTAGGATCTAAACTCAAGAACAGTTTAGATGACCTAGGATATCCCGACTGATCTGATACTGTCTATTGAACTTTCAGAAGACTTACTAGAAATGATCGATTACAAATCGTAACTTTTCATAATGAAAGAAGTTACCGTTACACCCGTACACTTTAGGATCTTAACTCAAGAACAGTTTGGATGACCTAGAATATCCCTACTGATCTGATACTGTCTATTGAATTTTCAGAAGACTTACTGGGCATGATAGATTACAAATCGTAATTTTGTATGTTGAAAGAAGTTACCGTTACACCCGTAGACTTCAGGATCCAAACTCAAAAATAGTTTGGATGACCTAGGATATCCCGGCTGATTTGATATTGTCTATTAACCTTTCAGAAGACGTACTGGACATGATAGATTACAAATCGTAGCTTTGTATAATGAAAGAAGTTACCGTTACACCCGTAGACTTAAGGATCTAAACTCAAGAATAGTTTGGATGACCTAGGATATTCAGAAAAAATATTCTGAATAATATTCTACCGATTTTATGCTATTGACCACCAAAGCTACAGAAAAACGTAAAAAACTCTTATTTTGGAGTTGGAAAAATTTCGGCTTCAAAGGGTTAAACGACGTAGGATGTATTCAAAGGCGTTTCATTGGGCCTTTAGAGGGGGGTTTCAGGAGATTTAGGGGACTTCACAGGTTTCCAGTTGAGTTCCAGGGGATGTCAGAGGCGTTTCAAGACGTTTCAGGTGGTGCTTACTGGGGTTTTAGCTTCATAACGTTTAAAGGCATTTCCGTAGTTTTCAAGAGGTTTCAAAAGACGCTTTCAGAAGAGGTCCAGAAGGGTTTTAAAACGGCTCCAAAGTATTTTTATCATGGGATCTTTAGGAGACTCCAGGATGTTTCAGAGGGGTTCCCATGGTTTTAACGGGCTACAGACCACACCGGTTTTCAGGTGAGCTTCAGGGGGCATTCAGGAGGATTACAAGTCGTTTCAAAGCGTTTCAGCGAGTTCCAGAGAGGGCTTCAAAAGCTTTTGGGTGAGCTTTATTATTATTCTTTTTTATATTATGTGTGAGTTTTAATGCTCATGCTAATTGTTTTTATAAATGGTGAGCGTTTCAAGGGATCCTTGGAGGTTTCAGGGGCCTTCACAGGCTCTCAAATGAACTTCAGGATGCTTTCTGAGGGATTTTATAGACATTTGAGGGCGTTCCAAGAGGTATCCGGGGTTTTAAGGGGTTCCACATGCCATGGAGGATAACGTTCTTCTAGAGTCGACGTACTGATTACAAAGCTGTTTCAATGCGTTCCCGAAGGTTTCAGATGAGGTTCAGGGGGATTTAAGTGGGGTTCCAAAAACGTTTCAGCGGGCTCAGGGAGTTCCCGGGAGTTTGAAGTGTCTTCACAGGCTTTCGGTTGGAGTTTAGAGGAGTTCAGAGGTATATAAAGGCGTTGTAGGGAGTTTCAGAGGACTTTAAAGGGTGGTTCACCAAGGTTTCAGGTGACATTCAGGGTGCTTTCAAAGGAATTTCAAAAGCGTTTTCGAACATTCCTAGGAGTTACAGATAGTTTCAAGGGGCTTCAAAGGCAGGCTTCCAGGTGATTTTCAGGGATGTTTCAGAGGCGTTCCATAGCGCTTCAGGGGGTGCTCCAGAGGCGTTTCAAGGCGTTTCAGCAAGTTTCCATAAGTTTGAAGGGACTCACGGGCTTTTGGTTGAGCTTTAGGAGGTTTCAGAGGCGTTTCAAGGATTCCGAAGTTTGTTTTTTTTTTTTGAGGTGAAAGTGGTCTTCATAGGCTTCCAGATGATCTTCACGGGGTGGTTCAGATGCACTTCAGAGGCGTTCAAATGGGTTCCCTGGGGTTTCATGGGGCGTCACAGGCTTTCAGTTGAGCGATATCTCCTCCTGTAGCTCAGGGAAGTTCCGGGCGCGTTTCAAGGCGTTTCGAGTGGCTGCACGATATCCAGGTGAGCTACAGATATCGAATCCTCCGAGTAGTATCAAAACGTGCTCGCGGGTTTCAGAGAGTTCCTGGCTGTTTGTAGAGGGAGGGCTTCACAGGCTTTTGGGTTAGCTTCAGAGGGGTGTCAATGCCTTTCGAAGCGCTGCAGAGGGTTTAAGCCCTTTCAGTGCTTCACATGTTTACAGGTGAGCTTCAGGGTGGCTTCAGAAGGATTTCAGAGGTGTTTTAATCGGGTTCCCTAAAGTTTTATGGAACATTATAGGATTTCAGGTGAACAATAGGAGGTTTTAGAAAGTTTCCAGAGGCAGTTCAAAGACCTTCACAGACTTTTAAGTGAGCTTCAGGGGGGCCTTAGAGAGGTTTCAAGTCGTTGCAAAGCATTTCAGCAAGTTTCAGAGGCATTTCAAGGTCTTTCGGAATGTTCCAGATGGCTTTGAAGGGGCTTCACGGACTTATTGGTGAGCTTCAGAGGGAATTCAGAGGCGTTCTATGGCGTTTAAGAGATTCCCGGGGTTTAGGTGCTTCATACTTCCCGTTGAGTGGATTTTTATGGAAGCGTTTCAGAGGGCTTCACAGTTTGAGTGAGTTTTGGCATTTGGTTCAAGACATTACAAAGCGTTTTAGAGAGTTCCCGGTTTAGAGTTTTGAAGGTTTTCACAGACTTTCGGGTGAGCCCCAGGGTGGTTCAACGGTTTAAGAAGCGTCTCAAGGGGTGCCCGGGGTTTCAGGGGACTTCACAGGCTTTCAGATGAGCTTCAGGTGAGGTTTCAAAGGCGTTTCAATGCGTTTGAAGATAATTTAGGGAGTTTTAAAGGGGTTCCCGAGTGTTTAAGGGGCTTCACAGGCTTTCAATTGAGCTTTAGAGGGTTTCGACGAGGTTTCAGGGGTGTTTCAAGGCGTTTCAGGGGGTTTCAAAGATGTTAATGGGAGTTTCAAGCGGCTTCAAATGCTTTCGGATGAGTTTAAAGTTTCAGAGGATTTCAGAAGAGCTTCTAGACGTTTCAAAGCGATTCCGTAGGTTTCAAGGGATTCAAAGGCTTTCAAGAGTGCTTCTGACGAGATGTAGAAGGTTTTCAAAAGGGTTACAATACGTTTCAGTGGAATTTTAGGAAGACTCCGAAGGTTGAGGAGTTCAAAGGGGTTTGGAGAGGCTAAAGAGCTTTTCAAGTGCTCTAGAGAGGGTTCAAAGACGTATCAGGGGGTTTCAGAAGGGCTTCAAGAGGGTCAGACTGATTTACATTGTAGATTCGATAATTTTTGCACAAGGTTATTCTTGGAGACGCTTGATAAATCGTAGCTATCAGGGGCTGTGAGAGGCTGTGTGTACGTGTTACATATACCTGTGTATACTATTCATGAAACGTACCTGACAAACATAGGGTTTCTCATTGTTGTGGACCCTCTCGTGCAACTTCTTCGAGGTCAATTGGTTGAAGGTTTT